>NC_056743.1:757129711-757139711 GCF_019279795.1 Protopterus annectens | reverse complement strand
GATGTGCTTGAGTCCAAAGTGCTACTACAGTTGTAAAGAGAGAGAGTCTCAAGCACCTTGTAGGTCTTGTAGGCTGCTGTTCACACTCAAACTCAAGAACGTGTTTTGGTAAGCAGCCAACTTGAGGTGCTTAAGGGTTAAGGAGCACAAAGGCAGTTTTAGGCTAGGGAGCAGAAATGGCGTTTTAGGTTAGGGAGAAAGAAGGACGTTTTTGGGTTAGGGAATTATCAGGGAATTTAGATTTGAGGGGGTTGGAGTTTTAGGTTTAGGGAGTGAACAGGGACTTTAGTGTTAATGAAGTGGAGTGAAGGTTTAGTTTAAGTGAGAAGGACTTGGGTTGGGAACTGGGTAGGAGTTTTCGCATTATAGTTCAGGTTCTGGTAGAAATATATAGTTTTAAAGGGTAAGGTGCTTGGAGGACTACATAGAAACAATAGATCAGCTAATGAGTGTTTGAGTACTTGCTTTATTGAGCAAACTGCAGGAGCAGGTATAGTGTGAGCTACCATCATGTGAACATGTGTAGGTGACTCCTAAATGTCTCTTGAATAAGATGTATGTTAAATTATCCTGGACCAAAACATTATTTTAGATATGAAAGATATTTAATCAGTAGCCACATTATATAAAATTGATTTGGAATATGACGTTTATCATTTAAAAGTAATCATTACTTAAAATATTCAGCATGTCTGCACATGTTTGTGACTAAGCTATATACTGCACTGTTACTTGAAAATGAATGGTGAGATTATTTGGAAGTAAGAAGGACACAAGATATCAGAAACTATGGATAGTATATTAACAGTACACTATAATGAACAATATAATTCTGATGGGAGTCCATCAGTGAGTGGACTTAATTGTATAAACCAGAAAAGAGAGCAATGTTAGTTTAAATGTGTCCTGGAATAACCTGGAAATAAAGTGCACTGCAAAATTTATCAGCACATCAGAGTATAAATACAAATCTGAAATTAATAGTTCTTTTTTAAGATTAAAATTAAAGTATTCATTTTGTGGTACTATTTTTCATTCAGATTGTTTGGGAAGTAATCTTGTATGTATTATAAAGCTTAGTAAAAGTCAAAGCATAGCTTCTGCATTGTATTTTATTGATTGCTCATTTCTTGTTCAGAAGGAGAAAATGAGTTTAGCTTAATTTTATTGCCTATAAAATAAGCTAGGCTATGATTACTACAATGCATTTGATTGCTTAAATAATTTTGTATGCTAACTAATGTGAGAATTAATTGATACTTTGGAATTGTTTTATATATTAAATAATCGTAGTGCATTTAATGAAATTATGCCCTTAGAAATGGAAGTCCAGTACACAGAAACATCATGAGTTTGTGAATACTAGTAAGGAAACTTAAAAATACAAAGAACACTACTGAATGTCTCTGCTTAACTTGCATTCAAGCATCACCTGCATTCATGACTGTATATCAGCGACAACTTGTGCCTTAACTACTAAAGCTCTTTGTGCAAATATTATGCCTAGCTGTGCTCCAGGAGACACTGTCATACACTTTTTACTTCTGTGCATTGCTTGAGAGTTGCACAAAGATGATTCCACTGGATATTGTTTTACTTTTACCTTTTGTGTATCACTGAGTGGTGTACATCACACATAATGTACCCAAGTAGCCAAATATCATGGGAATGTAGTTTTCATGGCGTTCTTTGCACTTACCATTGTTTACTCTTTGCTTGTCATTGAGATTAGGGATGTGATGGAACCTAAAAACATCTGAGTGGTGACTACTCATGTTCTTCTCTCTTTGCCATCTACACCATCATTAGGGATTGTTTGATTCAGTTACTTGCCTTGGTTGGTGGATAAGATATTATTGGTTGTATAGAGTCTGAGGTATTACTGGTGTGTGATGTTTTGTGGATCCCGTCTGTATCGGACTTGTGATAGATAAGCATTTTGGACAGCATGCTATGATCCTTGAAGGTTTTACTGGTCATTCTCCACAAACATTTTGACGTTTTATGGTTAATATGCACAGCTACTATTTGGGCATTTGAGCCATACAGGCTATGTGACTAGTTTATGCAACCAGCTTTTATGAGAGAATCACTATGTTATGTATGGACTCTCAGTGCTCCAGACCATATGGAAAATATAACCTCATCCTTGGTACACAGCAGCATGGATGGTGTTTATGAATATAAATATCCTGTATACTGATAAATGAGACACTGTTATACTAATGCATATAAGACTGGGCTCTATTTATGTCTAATATGTAGAGGAATGTACACCTTTTAGTTTCCATGAGTACAGACTTAGCAAAGGCTGTCAGTGCAGTCATGTGCTGTGAGCACATGCTACAAAATGTGGTTAGAGTAACACTGTTTACTTTTCAAAAATCCATAGTATCCTGGTAGCAGTTATATCCCAGGGTCTGGTAGTAGCCCCCTGGCATAACCAAACATCTCTGTTATGGGATTTTTAACAGCAGTTCCTTATCCAGTGTAATTACAATATCCTCTTAGATTTAGATATGGTCTGAAATGCAAGGCACTGAAAGCCTTTTACTGCTGTACTGAGTTACCTTCCTTGTTGGAAAAAGCATTTTAAGCTCTTCCTATTAATTCTACAATGCTTACTTTCAGAGTAAAATAATTTACATGCCCTCCATCATTCTGGCAGTGTAGAATGCACTGTTAACACTGGCTATGAAATAATCTTACACAATAACAAAACAACCATCATTATTTTTGTGAATAGGCTTTCTGTTTATTTTTGTGACATATTTCCATTTGTGAGGACTCATGTTTCATCTAATATTCGATTACCACTACAGTATTTTCACTTGCTTAAAAGCTATTAATTCCTGTTGCTTCCCTGGTATTCTAGTTAGTTGCTAGTATTTTACCAAACTATATAAAACTCGCCTGGCCCTTTGATGTATGTCTCTCTCAAATGTATTATTCATGATGAATAATTATCTGATCAATCCTTTTAACCTTGACATATCAGCCTAGTTTTTCAAAATGCACACGCTCGAGGCACTCCTCAGTATGGAGAAAATCGATATATGTGCAGTAACAGAAACCTGGTTTAAGGATCCAGAGAGCACCCCAGCACTACCAGGCTACAACTCATACCATACCTTTCGGCCACAAAACCCAGACCGAAATACAAAACGCGGGGACGTATCCATATTCATTAAGGATACCCACACCTCCAGGTTAGTGGCACAGCACAATGCTTCAGAGATCATCCACGTGGAACTAACAATGGGCAAAACTGCTATTCAAATTATAGCTTGCTACAGATTACCCACCATGTCCCAGGACCCCCACTCCGCATTCCTGGAAACACTGGGAAGCATAAAGGT
Organism: Protopterus annectens; assembly: GCF_019279795.1. Classification (NCBI taxonomy): domain Eukaryota; kingdom Metazoa; phylum Chordata; order Ceratodontiformes; family Protopteridae; genus Protopterus; species Protopterus annectens. The sequence continues at coordinate 757,136,352 of NC_056743.1, read as the reverse complement.
CCTACCAAACACCCTGATATTGGGTGATTTCAATTAACCAAACATTAACTGGGAGTACAACTCAAGTACAATCTCCCTTGCCCAACATTTCCTAAAATTTATAAACTCAAACACCCTGGATCAACTGATCAACAGCCCCCACAGAGGTGACAACATATTGGACCTGGTCATCACCAACATCAACGACCAGTGTTCCACACCTGAGAAAACTCCTCGCTGGTTAGATCTGACCATAAACTAATCACTCTGGATATCCACATTCCGCCACCACCCCCAGTCAAAGAAACCACTGTGAAAAACTTTTCAAAAGCAAACTTCACGTTACTTAAGACTGAGGTGAGAAGTTTCAAAGCCCCCATGCTAAAGGATAACGCTGTCCAAGCTGCAAAAGTCTTTACTAATGTACTCTATGGGCACCTACAAGAATGCATGGATTGTGCTATCCCAAACAAAACCAAGACTTACTCTTCCAAGAAAAGGTAACCAGTCTGGTGGACCCCTGCCATAAGCAAGCTATACAATAGAATGAGGAATCTAGTACAGAAAAGAGTAAAATCCCAAGAAGGGAAGACATCCCTGATCAGTATCAGCAAGAAACTATGTTCCCTCATAAAATTATCCAAGGCTAGCTTTGAAAGAAAAATTGCCATGGACTCCAAAGATAACCACAAGGCATTCGTTAGCTATGTCAAGAATCTAAGTGGCAATTCTCAGATCTACTCGGAGTTAGTGCAGAATGGTACAAAATACACTGAATTGACCGATATAGCCAACATCCTGGCAGACAGGTTCAGTGCAAACTTCACCCCCCTCTCACCCTCAAAAAGGCCCATAACTATACCAGAAGAATGTAGTGCCCCTGAAATCACAGACACTCAGGTTAAAACAGCCCTCTCCAAAGCCAAAAACACAGCATCAATGGGACTGGACGGTGTCCCAGGCTGCATCCTACACATGCTCAAAGATGAACTAACCCCTCACCTAAACACTGTTTAAACTCAGGCTCTCCACAGGCTACATGCCCACGGAGTGGTGCACAGCAATGGTTATTCCACTCCACAAAGGTGGAGTCACAACGGACCCCAGGAAATATCACCTTATAAGCCTGACTAGCTTGGTCTGCAAAGCTATAGAGTGCATCATCATGGATCTTATTAACAGTGACATTGGAAACCTCCAAACACTGGACTCTACCCAGTTCGGCTTTGTTAAGGGAAGATCATGCCTCCTAAACCTTATGGACTTCTTTGAGACAGTTACCAAGGGTATAGAGAAGGGAAAGGTGGTCCACACAGCCTACCTGGACCTTGCAAAGGCCTTCGACACCATTCCCCACTCAGGTATTATAGACAAGCTCACCAGCCTGAACATGAACCCCTGTGTCACGAGATGGGTTGCCAGCTGGCTCACGGACAGAACCCACATGATAAGAGGTGCAGGAGCTAGGTCTGACTCTAAACTGGTTACAAGTGGTATTCCCCATGGCTAAGTCCTAGGACCCCTCTTGTTTGGCATATACGTCTCAGAGGTACAGGCAAGCACAGGAAGACTATGGTTGACCAAGATTGCAGACGACTGCCAGCTAGGGGCTATAATTGACTCTCCTGCTGACACAGACATCCTCCAAAATGGTCTCACTGAGACAGATACCTGGCGTCAAGACCATGGCCTCAAGCTAAATGCCAAATAGTGCATAGTCATTCCCTTTGGAAAAAACAAAGTACCCACAAACTACCGCATAGCTCGTAGCCCCTAAATACAGAAGACATAATAAGGGATCTGGGGACCCAACTAGATAGTAACCTCTCCGTTGATAATCACATTGCCAAGTGGTTAGAAAATCCTTCTATGTGGTCCACCTAATCACAAAAGGGTTTGCATCCAGATCGAAAGAGGTCATTGGGCCCCTCTATGCATCACTCATCGGACCCATCATAGAGTACAATACCCCATTTCAGATGTACCTTACAAGACACTTGCAACAACTGGAAGGACCACAGAAGTACCTCACCAAGAGGATCACTGGCCTCAAGCAGATGCCCTATGCAGCTCGACTGAAAATATTCCAGCTGTACTTGGTTGTATACCACCTACTCAGAGGTGGTCTCTGCCTGACATACAAGGCCATATCCAACCCAGAATTGATGGACATGCTCCACCTAATGAAAACCATATCCCCTCGAGCCACATGCTCCAGTGATCTAAACCTCACCACAACAATAAATAGGACGTGCTGGAGGGATAGATTCCTGTCCTAGAAACTTCTTATGCTCTGGAACAAGATTCCAATCTACATTAGGCAGAGGTCCTCGCTAACCCTCTTCAAGAGAAACCTTGACAAGTGGATGGGAAACAGAAAGTTTACCCCAGGGATCACTTCAATGGCTCTGCTGGACAGAGGCACAGGGAACTAATCTAAGGGGGCGGCGAAAGCCAACACATTCTGGCAAGGCTTATAAATGCCTTCAGGCAGATAGCCTAGTACCTACCTATGAACCTATGAACCCATAACTTTATTAATGTCCTCCTCACCTGTTAGTAATAATGCTTTATTAACTTTCCTTCCTTTTACTGCATAGCAATGTGTTCAGCAAAGACTTACATTGTCAGGGATGTGTCGTTAGTTATTGATAGATAATCACTTCTTGTACAGTCAGACTTAATTACTTCTAACATGAATAGAGAGGATTCTTATATTTTACACAGCATGGTTTGCTAACCCAATTTCATAAAGACTCTTGACCCTTTTGGTTTGTCTTTTCTTTGCTTGAACAAGCTTCTTAAACAGAGAGATACTATAAATTGACAGGGGAATCCTACACAAGTGCCAAACAGATTTCTTTTCTCTTTTAATTGTTATGAATTTAGTTTTCCACTATAGTATATGCAGATTGATTGTATGTATTGTGAGAAAGGAACCCAATATAATAATAATAACTCTCGAATTTTTGAACTCACATTTTTTCCAACATTTTCCCTGCAGATAGTTCATGAAGGTCATCTTGTCTGCTCCATAATACTTAGTCAAAATGTATAGCCTCATCATTATCCTTATGAGATAATATGTTTTTTATGCTTCTGAATGCCCATGACTTTTTATTTTGTTCCTTTTAAATCTTTGTGGAAACATTCAGGTGACTAAAGCTAAACCCCACAAGCTGTGGATATGCCTGTTTCTTCCTTCTTATGACCTCATCAGCACAGCATAAGTGGACTATTTAGCTATACTTTAGAAACACAGGGTCTTTACACCCAACTGATGTCCATAACCATTAAGGTGTCTGCAAACTATCCCAACTAACATCCGCACCAAAGAGCAAAAAGGTCACAGAGACAAACCAGTTAGTCAAAACTACAAGAAAAACCTAGCCAAGCTAGACTTTGCACTGTATGGTACCTTAAACTGACTGTCATAGAGTCACTTGGGATATATGCATAATACATTCAGAAGCCATGTAGCTGAAACATGTCATGTCCTTAAGGGGCCATATGCATATATCCCATGTGCCTCTATTACAAGAGGTTTAAAGTATCATACAGTGAAAACTCGAGCTTGGCTTGGTTTTTCTTGTAGTTAATATCTAGATGATGGTAGAATATCAGTAAAGAGAATATTTGTGTGTGCTTATTTACAGAATTTAATTATGTATAGCAAAAATAGAGTTTCCTCATTGCGATGATTTCTAACATCCTTATTTCCTATGACTACAGTCACTGCTTTGAACCTTGAGTTTGACTTTTTTAGTAATTTTGTGATTGCTTCCTTTATTTTCATTACAACATAACTTAAACACATTGTTTCTTTATGTTCATCTGATCTTTCTATATTCTTAAAACAAACAGAGTACAAAGGATTAGTCCAGAAAAAATACCTTTAGCTAGCAAATCTAGGAGACACTCTCACTTTGATACTGTCCCTGTGGGAGGAATAAAGATGCCTTGTTGAAGTTTCAGGTAGTTTATTCATTTAAGTAGGTAGATGGATGAGTGTTCTAGTTCGAATAGATTACATTCAACAGATCAGTTATTTAAAGGTAGTTACAGACAATGGTGAGAGGGTCCAGGGGATCTGACTGGAGATGGAAAAACAAGGAGCCAGTCCCAAAGCTTAGGTTAGTCCCTTATTTGTTTGCTACAGTTTAAAGAAAGAAATTATTTTTTTTAATGAGGTATGTTGGAAGGTTGGGGATGGACTACAGAAATGAGACCTGAATGGCTGGGGCAGGAGGGCAGGGGGAGTGTCATACATATACCCACCTTGTTGGTGTGCCAGTAGAAGGAACTTTTTTTTTGTTCTTCAGTGGAAAAGCTGTGGGGTGTGGTGGGTATATCTAAGTATAATCTAAGAGTAATAAGCCATTCACCTACAATGTAGTGATTGGCTTATTTTAGTGAAAAGCAGGGGCAGTGGTTCATATACCAGCCAAGGATGCTACTTGAACCAGCTATGCTTCTGATTTATCTGTCTGTCTGTCATCTGGCTCTTAAGTTCAGAAGTTATGTACCAAAATACAGGTCATATGCACATCTAGTAATTTTGACTCCAAGATTTCTGCTTCAATCATTTTGTCACCAGCCCATGAATCAACTTGTCTCACAGGACTCTAGGTTCTTACTTGTCCTAATATAATGTGGTAATTTGTTCCAAAATATCACCTATTGTTGGGTTGTATAAGACTGATGTAAGTGCATCCTTATGATACCTAAATCAAACTTCATAGCCTGATGTCTCCATGTTAAACTACATCTATAAATTTTTATGTACAAGAAAGTTTGTAAACTAGAGTCAAGAAATACTGTGTAGGCAAATACTAACTTACCACAAATGTAACAATAATGACCAGTTAATAAATTAAGGTATTTGCATCTATTATTGCAACTGTAATCTTTTTAAAATAAAATCCTCTTAGTGATTTATTTGTACTCTCTCAAGATAATTCAACTTACCTATGTTGTATATACAAAACATTGTAGTCTAAGATTGGCCTAATATGTTTTATATAGCAACTTAAGACATTTAATTTCTTGTGCTAAGAGTTTTATAAACATAAGCCCCATTTGACATATATTTTTAATACTTATCAGTTGAGCATGTATGCCAAAGTAAAGATTAGCATTCATGGTTATTCCCAGGTCTTTATACTGGATTACCTCTTTTAGTCACAGTTTTAGTAGTTACACAGTTGAATAAACTACAGTGTTTCCAAAATACTTTATATTTGTCATAATGAAGTATATACCTGTTTTGGATGTCCAGTTACCAGTCTGTCTCATATAAGAATTTAAATGCTCAATATCAAATTAATTTTGTAGAATTAACCCATTCTTACAATCATCTGTGTACTTATTTATTCAAAATGGCTAAGACCTAGGAATGGAGGCAAATACAATTTAAAAAAATGTGAAAGTACCAAGCCTTGTGGAACTGTAAGATGGATTGAAAGAGAGTTTAAGCTTATGCCTTGGATGGTTATGCATTGGAATCTATCAGTTAACTATTAAATAGCCCTTCACTGGGAATATATAGCTCTTAGCCTTTATTAGGATTTGGTAGATTACATGGTAAGGAAGCGAATCAAAGATCTTGGCTAGGTCTAAGAAAATTTCTCCACATGACAGACCTAGATCCAGGGTCCTGTTAGTTTGATCATAAAACCTTAACAAACTTGTCAGCATAATTCTACTTTTAATAGTACCATGTTGATCTATGTCCAAAAGGATAATATCTGTGTTATTGTTTCATAGTATTTCAGTATTACATCTTTTGAAGCATTTGCCTAGAATGGAAGTGAAATTAATAGAGCTATACTTGTTAGTGTCTCTTTTATTACCTTTTTTATATATTCGTGTTATAGTAGATGTTTTCCACAAGCAAAGAACAGTTTCATCTTTGATTAATGGATTGTCAGCTATACCATGAACTATTTACAGTGGAGACCTAGGGACAAATTCTATAAAAACAAAGCAGAGAGTATACAACATATAAAAACTGCACGTTTGCCGAATAATTAATGCGACCTTGTATATAACCTTACCATCAAAAAGTGTAATGCACTTAATTCAGTTGAACCACTATGAAGCAGTTTCTGAAACATTTCAACACATTCAGTATTCATTTAGTATTTTATAAGGTTGGTATAAACCACAGTAAGGAAAGCTCAATGGTAACATTTTTTGTATTTTTTTAATATATTTCTTTTTTTATTTTACAGTTTGTTTACTAGGATAGTCCATTGGGCCAAAGCAACCTGTTTTCAATGGAGTCATGGGGAGAAAAGCTCCAACAAGTTTAAACAAGTGATAAAGTAATTAGAAAAACAACCAACAAAATGTTATAAAGTATACAAAATGTGTAAACATTTGTAGTATACAGTGAAATAAGAGATGTATGTATATATAACAAAGTGTTAAATATACAGGCATATGAAGACGGACAGGTTAATGTGCATTGTTGATGTTAGAACTGATAAAGAAAATCAAAGGATGCGATTTTAAAACACAAAGGATAAGATGAAGACATATAGGTTTTAACATTGCTTTGCAGTGCCAAACCTGCTAAGAAAATTAGCGTTATGAGAAGAGAATAAGTAAAGAGGAGGAAATATGCGCTGAAGTGATTAGAAAATATATATATATATATA
>NC_056743.1:757072211-757127211 GCF_019279795.1 Protopterus annectens | reverse complement strand
TTTGTCACTAATGTTTCAACTGTTATTATTTAATATTTAAAGGGACTCCAGCAACAATTGATATAGTGTGGGGAAGCATTCTAGATAGTGTTTTTCTACAGAAAGAGAGCAATGTTTAGTTAGTAGTAAGGCTGAAACATCTATGCACTGAATTATCTTTAGGCATGCGGCGTTTTCTGTATTTTGGTTTACATATAAGCTGAACAAAATGGGTCCAAAATGTATCCTTTTGGAACTATGTAATTCATATTATCTTCAAATGGCAGTTTTAATTCCAATCTAATTCTCATTCCTATATGTTAAGTAACTTTTAAATTCTTTTATAGTAGGTGGATATAGATTTAGGCTTGTTAATGTATTAATTTGTCCCCCATGATTAATTGTTTTTAATATCCATTAGAGATAGCATGTGTTAAATTGAAAACCTTTATACTGAGAAAGACAAGGTAGATTTTATTCTTTGATGAAGGGATTAGTTTGAGGTGAATAAGTCTGTACATGTTTTTTGATTACATGGTAAGAACACCAATTCTGGGCAGTATAGAATTACCAGCATTATGCAATGGTACTATGTGACCTTCTTTCAATTAGTTACTGTAATATGAGAGTGAATGAAAAATAAACTAAGTAGAGTATAATTAAAAATAAAATGATTTATAGTGTAAAATCAAAAATTAGAGGAGCATTGTCAACTTTGAAGAAAAAGTATTATGTAAATAAAAATATTCAACGTGTTTAACATGTCATGTTTGCTTAAAAAGACTAATGGGAATTAATTTATAGGTGCATGAAAAGATTATACACATGATTTAGCTGCATCTGGTTATATTAGTCAACATGTACTATACTAATTCATAGCCAGGAATTTGTTTATACAGGTTTTATTTGTGCAAACTCAAAATAGATAAGAGCTCAAATGATCCTGGGCAGGATTCACGAAGCTTCCATGTAAGAGATACAAGGCTTACACGGAGGCTGCAGTTAAACGGTGTGACGTCAGCATGTCATGCATATGCATGAGGGCATACTGAATCACACCTAAGGCTAACACGGTCCGTGGAAGTCAGTAGGGGGCGTGTCCGTAGGCCGAGCCCTGCAAGCGGACACGCCCCCAGAAGAGTAAAAGTGCCCAAAGTAAACACCCAAGACAGAGTACATGGAAATGTGAATAAACACAACACAACACATGCCCCCACAGACTATGAACATAAAATTATATAAATGAACATGTTATATTTTTTTTAACTGTAAAGATGTTTGCCAGTGAGTGCGCTCGTTTGCGCAGGTGTGCCCGAAGCTCAGACACAGTTAGCAGTAAGTGGAAAAGCATATAAGAACTAACTATGCAAAGTAAGCCAAAAAGCAATAGCATAGCAGTAGAGACATCGGCTGAAGAGCAGACAGTCATGGTTCGAGCCCCCACAACATCAATTTTTATTTTTAGTGAAATAAGCACGAAACAAGTCCCTGACATATATGTACACATATAAAATTATATTTTATGTAAAATGTAATGAAATAGGCCATTTATTTTGAAGAAATGTGAGATAAAATAGTAAAAAATGCCAGATGTGCCTATAGCTGAGCTACAGTTTAACAAGGTGAGTGCATCTGCCCGTTGGTAAGCAGTGGTTTAACAGATGTAAAATGAGTGCCGAAGGTGAGCAGTGGTTCAACAGGTGCAAAATGAGTGCCCGTAGGTGAGCAGTGGTTTAACATGCTGAAACTGTGTGCCCCTAGCTGAGCTGAGCATAATATGTGTGCTGACAGCCAAATGAAGCGTAAACCAGCGTAACCCATTTGCGCGGAGCTGTGCACCGCGCCAACAAGCTAACTGAAGGGCAACGTTGAGCAAGCTGTAATAAAACTGCCTTTACACAGACACACCCCCTAGCATGTCTAGACAGTCATAAAATATAAAAAGCAGTGGCCAGGTTCGAACCCAGGATACCATGCACCATAGTCAAGGTACTGAACCACTAAGCCATGGCAGCTGTACTTAGAAATGCAGTAATAGCAAATATATAGGAATGAATAGAAAGTGGAGCATGACAAAGCAGGTTTTGTGAAGTTGATACAATTCCAAAATGGCCAATCACAGATAAGTGTGGGAAAAATGGCATATATAAGCCCCATAGGCGGGAATACACAGCATATACAATTGTAGAACTAACTTGCAGCCAGAATGTCAGGAGTAGGTGAGGGTAGTTGCTTTTGAGCACAGAGGTGGGGCATTGAGGAGTCCAGATATATGGTCTGGCTCCTTGTCCACAATCATGAGGCCCAACTCATACAGGGCCAGGTCCTGTGGGGAGCATATAGGGCTGAGGCGTAGGACCGGTTGGCTCATGATCTCACCAGTGCCACAGGGATTCCAAGGACTGGTGAGCAGGTCCGTCACCACCATGTGGACCTGAAGAGACGTAAGCAGGACCAATTGAACCTTTGGATCCAGGAGGCCCGGCAAATGCCCAACGCCCAACTACCGAGTAAGTTACATTTCATTATGTATGTAAGAAATTAAACTAGCTGATATTATGGAGATGTGTATTCCAATATTACTTCATTTATATTACAGCTGCAGGTGTCCGTTCTGCGAAACACAGAGCCTATGGCGATAGGCTGGTGCGGTTGCGCCACCAGGCAGATCAGTAATCCTATCCCAGTAACTGTAAAGAAATATAAAAGTATGACAGTTAGCAAAAGAGTGCAGCGTAGTCACTAAGTATTAAAATGTGCAAGTAACAGTGTAAGAGTGTTTTCAAGTATTGCTTGATTACAAAAGTGTGTTGCAGTCTGTAATCCAAACAAAAAAATGAAAATGTCTGAAATAAAGTCTGAAATAAAGATGCCCCACCTGTAATATAATAGTACACAACCTGCAGCAGGCTGAAAAGTACAGCTGCAGAAGATGAGCAAATCACATGTGTGAAATATATCCCTGTTGAAATACTGAAACATGACAGAAGTGAGACTGCTGGAAATGATTGTAATAACTACAGGTAAAACATGTTAATAAAGTCTAGAAGTAAGTACCATCCTGAATAGTTAAATTAAAACAAGTGAGAGAGTGTGAGAAAGAGTTATGAATCCACCAATAAAGTAGTAATAACCCCTGAATAAAGTATACTGCAGTCAGTACAGAATGAAATGAATGTGACATGCATAACCAAACTGCGAAATGTGTTCAAAATGTTGTTGCAGCTGGAATGTGTATCCCAAAATCTGGATATGTTGCTCTCAGTCTGCAATATGCAGATAGTATGATTGTTTGAAATACCAAACATCAACAGTTGTCTATAGCTATATAAAGCAAATGTAGCAGGATGATGTAGCTGAACAAAGCCAGATATGAACATGTATGAATAACAATAAAATGTATATTGATGTAGCAGTAACAGTCCTATCACCAACTTGAAGTAGTTATCACATAGGAAACTGTAGGTAGAACAGTAGTGTGTATATATCTGCAGCAATTAGAAATGTACAGCATATGTATTGGTATTTGAAGGTGTTAATTATATTTTCTTCACCCTACCCTATAACCACATATAATCCATTCCACGTGAAATTGGTATGTGCAATCACAATTAACACCCCTGGACATTTGTCCTGTTGGGTCATACATATTTGCATGTACGTTGATGCATCTGCCCTGTTCATACATCCAAACCTGATGGCCTGTTGCCATCAATCAACCCTGCATGTTGTTGGACTGTGTATTGCTGTTCAAATTATGCATGTGTTATGCTCGCTGTTCAATGGTGTGAATATCTGGGTGTTTGGTTAATGGGAATACTAATGCATGCTGTTACAACTAATTGCGAATGGTATTGTATGTTACTAACCCAAACTGTCATGACATAATGCAAAACATAGGACGACAGGGAAGGTGGGTTCCAGCGGACCCACCTCTCCCACCTCAGCTGGCGAGTGCACTTGGCACTAGTGCCCAGTCTGGACCCTCCTCCGGTGGCCCTGTGCCACCTGCGGGTGGAAGCGCTACAGGGGATGGGGCCCGTCCCCCCTCTGCAAGTGTGGCCGGAGGAGAACCACCACTCAGTCTCCGTAGCATCCTGACTGTGGTGCGTAGGGAGATCCGGGACTCTGTTCTTGGGTCCCTACGCCAGCTTGAGGCACAGGTGGTACAACTTACGGGCATGCTTGTTGTCCAGCCTACACAGCCCCCAGCACAGCCCCGTCCTGGGCAGTGAAGGAACAGTGGCAACTGCCCATGGGTGGGGATATCAGTTCCACTGTTGCCATCTGTGGGCTCATGGGCTCTGGATATCCAAACATCCATCCCCGTCAATTGTTTAACCCCCCCCACACGTGTCATACACCGCCCCTGTATGCGTCTTGTTTGTCTTGTCTGTTGACCTACCCAACCTACCTCCCCAGCTATACCGACTTCCTTTACCTGACATACCACTCTCACCTGAAAAAATAAATAAGTAAAAAAAAGGGCACTCTGTACCCACAAAAAAATTACACCCCATACATAGCTGCCCATTTCGCACACATGTCTGCTGGACATGGAAACTATCAATTACAATTGGCTGTACAACAAGTATTATTGTTGTCCTGACACCTTTCTCGGGGGTGGAAGGTTTCAAATGTCACACCAAATTACAAACATATGCACAGCTGTTGCTGATGAAGAAATGGGTAGCTATGGGCCTTACCTATATCCCTCCTGCAAAACCCAAAATTGTTTCCCTACTGTCTTACCCTCTTCATGACCCCTTTTTCACCACTTTCCTGTCTCCCCATTTTCATTTCTTTCAAAGAAAATAGCGCGGGTGTGTGCCAGAGTAAGCACTGTTAAGCGGTTGTAAGCACGTGTGCGCGGAGCTGAATGCCAGTGCGCATGCGGGAGCTCCGTGCAAACCAGGGCTAACCCGGTTACAACTGCTTAAAAGTGCCTTAGTCACTCTGATTGAACGGTCCTGTAGTCAGTTCAAAAGCAAAATAAAATTCCACTGTAAGTCCCAAACCCAGGTCCTTGGAAACAGTAGTCTGCGTGACTTACCACTAAGCCATGACTGTTATACAAGAACATTGTGCTACAATAAATATATCATGTAATAGTAGGAATGAATGTAAAGGAAATATAGGATGTGTAGTACACAAAGCATGTCATGTATATTTACTGTCAAATCTAGTGGATTTCTATAATAGTAGTGTGTGAACAGAAACAGCCATGCTAGTTGGTAGCTAGTAGGTAATAATGTCAGTTATTATACATATATAAATGTATGTATATTTATATATATATATATATATATATATATATATATATATATATATATATATATATATATATAGTTGTAGGTGTCAGTGTACATACACACTTAGTACAGGAAACAGGAGAGATGAATGGAGAAATGTGAATCTACAACACAGCCTGAATCATGAGAGAAATACTAACCTTTACACTCACAGAACAGTGCCCACAGCATACCAGCATGGTCCCAGCCCTTACAATCTGAAAGGGCAATGCCTATCTCACATACCCTTTTATAGCACTGTCCTGAAATCACAGTGAGAACTGCAATCAGTACACAACTGGCTGCATCCAATTAGCAAATGCTGGCTTACAGTTGGTGCAGAGGCCATCACATGGACTTATGCAGATACCTATAAAAGCATCCTGTACTCCCACTCCACAGATGCAATACTTTCATTGCACCGTCTGGAGGCAGAGAGAGAGAGAGAGAGAGAGAGAGAGAAAAAAAAAGAAAAAAAGAAAATAAGAACACAAACAAAAACACACGTAAGACAAACTAAGTTGAAGCTGTCATCAGTGTCAGTATCAAGCTGGGCTAGCAGCAGCAGGAAGCTATAGTAACAGTAACGCAACCAGCTGCGACAAACACAGGTAATGTAAAGTAACAAGTTAATAGTCTACATACTGTGAACCCTCCATATGTGTCATTGGTCTGTATCTATATGTATGTCTATGTGATGAGTTGTGTGCACGTAGTTTCACCCAAAGTGGATGACTATACATTACATGTCATTCAGTGTTAGGCCATGATTCTGGCACCAGTTGTCCATTTCAGTGAGGCCTGTCTGTAGGATGTGTGTTAGCTGGTGTAACGACTATGGCGCTTAGTTCGCAGTCATCTGGGAACTTTGTCATCCACAACCCACACATGTTTGCTTTCACATCTGAGAAGTAAATGCCAAACAAGAGGGGTCCTAGGACAGAGCCCTGTGGGATACCATATGTGACTGGCTTTGAGTCTGACATGGCTCCCGCAATATTGATATTATGGATTCTGTAGTTCAACCAGTATGCAACCCATCATGTGACATATGTAGTAACATGTAAGCTGATGAGCTTGTCTATGATGCCTGAGAGGAGTACTGTGTTGAAGGCCTTAGGCAAGTCCAGGTAGGCTGTATGGACTGCTTTGCCCTCATCAATGGCTGTAGTGACTGTTTTGAAAAGGTCAACCAGGTTCAAAAGGCAGGATCAGCCCATCACAAAGGCAAACTGGGTGGGATCAAGTGTCTGCAGGTACCCAATATCACTGTATATGCGTCCCATAATGAATCATTCCATAGCTTTGCAGACCAGGCTGGTTAAGCTTATGGGGCGGTAGTTCCCAGGGTCAGTAGAGGTGCCTCCTTAGTGGAGTGTGACCACTGTTGCTGTATGCCAGTGTTCAGGTACATATCCCGTAGTACAGCCAAGGTTAAATATCAGTCTTATATGCGGTTGTATCTCCTCTTGGAGTTCACGTAGCACACATCCAGGGATACCATCAGGTCACATTGATGCTGTGTGTTCTGCTTTGCTAAGGGTGGCCCTCATCTGGACATCTGAGATGATAGGGAGGTTACATTCAGCTGTGATAGTATTTCTAAGTGTGGGGGAGAGGGAGGGGGGATATTTGCAATGAACCTGTCTGCCAGAATGTTGCCAATATCTGTGGGTTCAGTGAATGTTAAGTAGGTGTGTAGTAACTCAGAGCATATCTGAGGCTTTTGGTCCATATGTCTAACAAAACTGAAGAAGGCCTTGTGGTTATCTATAGTGTCCATGACCATTTCCCTCTCAGAGTTGGCTGTGGATGTTCTTATGAGAGACCATAGCTTATTACCAGTGCTGACCACAGATGCCTTCCCTTTATGTGAATCTGCTCTGTCCTGCAGTAGCCTCCTTCTATCGTTATACAATTTGCCTTTGGCTGGGGTCCACCAGACAGGATGCTTAACTTTTGTGCATAGGGTCTGGGTTAGAAATGTGTGTGCATATTCCATGCATTCTTTGGGATGTCCGTTGGAAGCATTCACAAAGGGGTCAGCATTGTGGGTTGTAGCTTCCACTGGCCCAGTGGGCTGCATGGATACCATGTCAGTCCTAACAAGTGAAAATCTGTCTATTCACATATATATCAAAGTAGTCTACTGTGCTGGTGTGGTGGTGGGATATGTATATCCAGGCCGATTAATTTGTGTCCAGATCACAATAGTGGATGGCGTTCCACATACAGTACCTTGGTATGAATCCCCAGAGTGAGGTTGCGCATTGGATCTGTCTCAGTGTGCTGACCGATGGGGCTTGGTACTATGTTGTATGGAATGTGGCAGGTATTGTTGCACAGGTGTTGGCTGAGCACTGATATCTGGCCATGTACATGTGTATCCACCAAGAGACACACACGTGCTACATATGGGAGTAGTAGTATAACACTACAGTTGAGTATCATGTATAGAATCTGTGCCATATATTGCTGACATAGTTTGCTGATATCCTGTTTGTGTTCTCTTTCAGGGACATGGCGCGTCAGTGAAATCCTGCCTACTCTGCTGCAGAAGATGAAGAGATACACCAGAGCCTGGTGCGGGATTATGACATACTGTTTTCCCGCACCAGCCAGAATCAGCAGGAGAGGGCTGCACTGTGGCAAGACCTTGTCCGTAGGGTAAATGACATTGGCACGCATAATAGGACATATGAGCAGGTACGACATCACTGCAGTGATTTAATCAGAAATGTCCGTCAGCGTGCGTCGGATATCCACAGGCAACAGGTCGCCACAGGAGGTGAGGTGGCCACACATCCCCCCTCACCAGACTGGAGGGGCTACTCCTAAGTGTTGTGGCTCCAGCCCAGGAACATCAACAGCAACACACCTGCATTATGATGGAGGCTGGATCCACACAGCAACACGACATGGAGTGTGCAGGTAATATGCCATATATACACTTGACTGTTCTGTACACTGTTAGTTTATGCATGTGTAAGGTGTGTCCTTGGTATGTAGCTGTCAGCATAGTATGTAATTGTGCAGGTGTGATATTGCCAATATCAGCAGCTGACATGTGAAAGGCAACTGGTGTACTACTGAACTGTATCACACACAGTATCAATGGCACAGTTGTGCCCACTGACATTAATCCCCTCATTTCTGCAGGTCCCTCCAGTGTTACAGCAAGGCAGCCCATCCATGCTGGTGAGTGTGTTTTAACAATACCTATAATAGTCCTGATAGTGCTAGTAATAATAGTGTAACTCAGTAGTGCTCTGTGTGTATACTGCGGGGTTTGCATGTGTGCATGTGTGCGTGTGTCTACGTGTTCATGTGTGTGTGCATGTGTGCATGTGTGCCTGTGTCCACATGTGCATGTGTGCATGTGTGCCTGTGTCCACGTGTGCATGTGTGCATGTGTACATGCGTGCATGTGTGTATGTGTGCCTGTGTCCAAGTGTGCATGTGTGCATGTGTGCACATGTCCACGTGTCCACGTGTGCTCATGTCCACGTGTGCATGTGTGCATGTGAGCATGTGTCCATGTGTGTATCTGTGCATGTGTGCATGTGTGCCTGTGTCCACGTGTGCATGTGTGCATGTGTCCACGTGTGCATGTGTGCATTAGTGCATCACTGGTAACATTGTGTAGACATTGTAAACTGTGTTTCCTGTCTTCCTCCCACAGGTTCTGGTGCTGCTCTGGTGTCCTGCAGCAGGGAACCTGAATCTGGTGCCACAGGTACTGATAATGATGATATTTGTGTAATGGCACAGGAAGGTGTGTCAGGGTCCGTTATTGGTCAGACAATTGACAGTACACAGCTGTCAACCCCATCATTGCGCACAGTCATCCTGCCAGTACATCCTATGTCACCATTGTCCCTAGGTGATGGACAGGATACAGTGGGCATTGACCAGGGTAATGTGGTATCTGTGGCACATGCTTCCCCACACAGCAGCCATGGGCAGGGTCCTGAGATGGTACCACACAGACAGTTGCCCATGGGTTCTCATGGGAGCATCCATGGGCGTACTGCCTCTGACAGACGTGCCCAAAGAGGTCTGTCAACCTCAGCTATGTTTCAGGCTGTCATGCAGGCACAGTCGCATATGGAAAGTTACACCAGACAGGGTCTGAGGGAGATGAGAGCATGTCGCACATCCATGACTGACAGTATGCGTGACATCACGGATGCTATCCGTAATTTCACCGATGTCATACACAGACATTGTGGGGACATATTACAGCAGTTCCACAACCACATGTCCATGAGCCAGGGCAATGATGGACGGTTGCGGCGTCGATGTGGCCGAATGCCAGCAACAGCAGCAGCTGGCAGTCGGCACAGATGACAACAGGCCCACGGATGCCCCCATAGTGCCAGCAGCAGCCCCAACAATGCTGGGTCTATGCTGTCAATAGACCACCCCAGGAGACCACGTGCACATGGCTCTGGACAGTCCCAACAGGGACCTGTGTCCAGTCAACAAACTCCCGCTTCTGATGACAGTACCCAGTCTGGCTTTGTACCGGATACGGTTCGTAGCACCCCTGCCAGGCACAGGTACTGTGTCCGTGCCCACAGACACTGATCTGTATGACCTGCCAGGTGCAGTCTGTGGCTGTCCACAAACTCCAGTATATGGCAGCCATGAGGTGGAACTGTGTGCATGCATACACACATGCGAAATGTTAACACCTAGGGCTACCACATACATGCACACACTGCACCAACAGTGCCCCACCCTGTACTGCTGTCCCTCACCAACACACATATGCATACATGTCAATTGGTGGTATCAGTGGCAGACTCAGGCATACCTAATTCACACCCTGTGCATTTGATGAAACTGTGCCACCTCCTGCAATCTCCAACATCAGTGCAGGAACAGGTACACATGTTGCTGATGCACAGGGTGACTACAGAGAAGTGTAATACTAGTATCATGTTGGTAACAGTACAGTGTGCTGATATGATTGTGTGCATATCCCAGCATGCCTGATGCAGTAACTGTATGACTGTCCTGAATTGTTATCTACACCCATAGTAAGTACCATAGTGTAACAGCTGCACATTATTGCATACCAGTGGTAAGGATGTCAACAGATAGCCACATACATAGGTAGCACAGGGGAGAAGCTAATGCAAGTAGTGATATGCAATGATGGACATGTACAGTAATGGTGGCATGTTGCCCACAACGACTATGCAATGTGGATGTTTGTGCATGTTGATATGTGTGCAGTACCAATTTAATACAAATTACAATTAAATATGACATAATATCAGTGCTACCATGGACATCTGAGCTGTGCATTCCTGGGTACATGTTGATAGTGCCTGCATATTTGCACTGTTACCTACTGGAAGTGTTACCCCTTCTTTGTTGTACAATGGACTACTTCCAACCCTGCTTACTGTAGCTTTGTTTGCATGCATGTTTGCTTGAGGTTCCGTAGAACACCGATTCCACCTGCAATGCAGAGTTACAGAGCTTCTGTGGATTCCTAGTGACATCTGCATAGCGTACTATACGTATGTCAATTTTCCACCTGACAGAACGTCACTGTCTGTCCTGTTCGCATGTATGTTGCCTGTGACACATTGCATATGACATACCTGGCATTTACCCATGTGTGCAGTCATATATGACAGTGCTATGAAATCAGTAGCAGTACACCCACACATACTCACCTTCAGTATGTTGTTCCCCATTGTCCCTATGTGTTGGTAATCACCATGGCAATCACACTACTGTGGTAGCATATGCAAAGGTAACCTGCAAATCACCTCTATGGTCCAGTTGTGGTTTATGTGAGTCATGTGGCAATGTCACAGCTGCCACATGTATGCAGTCAACCCTCTCCCCTGGCCAGGAACGTACAACACATGTGTGAGATGCCACCACATAGCCAATCTGGGGACTGAGCACTCTGAACCCAGTACAGCCATACCCTGTCAGGTGGCATGACATACTACAGTGACTACAATACCAGTCTGACATAGACCCACACTGACAGCAATCCGAACACACTGGGGCATACTTGGAGACTCAGAATAGCATCCTGCCTGAGCATCACACACCTCCACAGCTGGCACACAGGCATACATTAAGTCAGAACAGAGCACATGCCACACATGGCACACACATCTCATGTGCCACACACTCACAGCCTGTAGGGCTACACAACACACCTGCTACAGATGTGTCAGGTACCTCTCTTGGCCACTGCAGTGGGGTCCCGCTCAACAGGCTGTACATGGTGAAGGTCACAGTGATATGTCTGTGGGGCACTATGGTCCACCACAAAACACATGCATACAGGTCAGTCAGAGGCATGGACACATATGACTCAGTCATTGTCCATGCCACTATGGATGACCTGAGACATACCACCCTGGACTACATGATAGGGAACATAGAAGGGCTCTCTCAGCATGTGGCACGGGCCAGTATGAGCCTGACCTTGGTTGCCATCATACCCTCACCAGGTATGCTACCACAATATGTAGGAAGGGTGTTCTATGTCTACATTCTGCTCAATCTCCAATGTCATTCATAGGGTATCCAATGGCTGTCAACGTGTGCTTACATGCTAGGGAAGCCACAATGATTTGCGAGGGGCAGCTTGCACGTGACACCCATGGGCCATTGTATATTGGCAAAGCCCCTTGATACACACATAGTGCCTTTTGCTGCAGGACACGGATTACATAGCCACCTCTGCGGGTATCACACGGGATAGGACACTAACAGTAATGCTACACAACACCAGCAGTGTACACTGCAAGATGCATGCACTGGACACTGTCCTCAGCACGGTAAACTGCAATATCTGTGCAGTATCAGATTCCTGGTTCACAGCTCACAGGTGCAACCCATCACTGCCAGGTTATACCTCATACCATGCCTGTCATCCCCTACACATGTAACACACATGGACAGGGGGGTGGTATCTCAAGGCACCACAGATACACACACCTCCAGGTTGTTGGCACAGCACAAAGCATCAGGGCCTATCCATGAGCAGCTAACAGTGTGTTGGACTGCCTTCTGGTTCATAGCCTGGCACACACAACCCTTCCATACACAGGAAACTCACCTGTCCTCCCTAACAACACTGGCAATATGCCAGTCTCTAGAAATGTCTTTATATGGATGGACTGCATCCAGCCAAACATTGTGTGTGAACATTACTGTAGCTACAACACACTAGCTGAAAGGTTCCCAGCATGTAGTCACTGAATTGCAGTGGAACAACATGTTACCACTCCCACAACAGGTGGGAACATGCAGCACCTGTTCATCGACTACATGTAGACTATATGGCCCAGACCAGATGTGTATCCCCTGCTGTTGGGATTATACCATATGCAACTCACACTGTATATACACATACTGCATGCGGCCCCTGCACAGTAAGACACAGTCATAATGTTATGCATTGCAAATACCATTTATCCACTTGAGGCACGTGTCAGACATGGTAACTACTGAAGGTCACAGGTATATATGTGTATGTGTCACACACATACATCATGTGTGCATTGCCATTGCTGGTTTAAGCAATGTCATGCATTGTTATGAACAACAACCCACACATGGTCATATTGTGTGGCACAACCACACGTGGCAGTTGTGGGTTTCCAAATTATACCTATCTGTGCTCTGACAGTGGTAATAGACCCAGAAGTGGAGCGCACTATTGGCATTACTGGACAATTAGCCCTGTTTGGCTGTACTGATAGTGTGGTGACATCACCTGTGTTTACTGGGGGAATATGCAGCATCTGGTGTATTGTAGTAGTTGCCAAAAGGAACTGTTCTCTCACACTTGCAATTACACACACCCTACTACTCCCCCCCATCACACCACACCACACTACACTACACACTTGCCATTTGCAGGATTCATACCCCTACCTAACTATGTCACGACACGTGAGAGAGGCACATTAGTGAAGCGCACTATTCGGATTACTAGGAGGTTCCTCTTCTCCGGCTGCTCTTATAGGGTGCTGACATCATCAGTATTTGGAAAGGGTAATGTGCATCATGTAGTGTGTTCTCCTGATTGCCAAAAAGCACATGTTTTTCATACAGAATTGCACACATACAAACTCCCCTCTCATCCAAACATGCACACTTACCATTTGCAGGATTCAAACCCCTACCTAACTATGTTATGACACTTAAGAGAGATGCATTAATAGAGTGCGCTATTTGGATTACTGGGAGGTTTCCCTTCTCCAGCTGTACTTATAGGGTGCTGACATCAGTGTTTGGAAAGGGTAATGTGCATCATGTAGTGTGTTCTCCTGATTGCCAAAAAGCACATGTCTTTCATACAGAATTGCACGCACACAAACTCCCCTCATCCACACACACACACTTGCCATTTGCAGGATTCAAACCCCTACCTAACTATGTTATGACACTTGAGAGAGATGCATTAACAGAGTGCACTATTTGGATTATTGGGAGGTTTCCCTTCTCCAGATGTACTTATAGGGTGCTGTCATCATCAGTGTTTGGAAAGGGTAATGTTCATCATGTAGTGTGTTCTCCTAATTGCCAAAATGCACATATCTTTCATATAGACTTGCCAGCACACACACTACCCTTATCCACACACTTGCCATTTGCAGGATTCAAACCCCTACCTAACTATGTTATGACACTCGAGACGGACGCATTAGCAGAGCACGCTATTTACATTACTGGGAGGTTTCCCTTCTCCTGCTGTACTTATAGGGTGCTGACATCATCAGTGCTTAGAAAGGGGAATGTGCATCCTGTAGAGTGTTTTCCCAGTTGCCAAAAGGGACATTTCCCTCACACACACACTAACCCCCCTCCACACACACTGAGCATTTGCAATATTCAAACCCCTACCTAACTAAGTTATGACACTTGAGATGGACGCATTAGCAAAGTGCGCTATTCACATTACTGGGAGGTTTCCCTTCTCCTGCTATACTTATAGGGTGCTGACATCATCAGTGCTTAGAAAGGGGAATGTGCATCCTGTAGAGTGTTTTCCCAGTTGCCAAAAGGGACATTTCCCTCACACAGACTTGCACACATACTAACCCCCCTCCACACACACTGAGCATTTGCATGGTTCAAACTCCTACCTAACTATATTATGACACTTGAGGGAGAAGCATTAGCAGAGCATGCTATCCGAATTACTGGGCATCTGTTCTGTACCTGCAGTATTTATAGGGTGCTGACATCTTTATTTCTACAGAGGTATGTACATCTAGTACTACCTGTCAGGTGGGGGATAGCATATATATGCATTTGCAGCCACCTACTTCAGGGTCAGATATGCACATCGCACTGGCAGGTTATGTTCTATACCATGCTTCATGACCACAGGACATGTAACACACAACACAACCAGTCCAGAACACCACTCCCACATCCAGAACACACACTTTGCTTCCCTGGGAACAGTGCCGGGATATGCAGGTGTTCACATACACCATTCCAGTTGTTAACATCAGGTACAGGCATATTGTGTGTGGGAACTACTCAGGCCTCTAGAACATTACCCTAAAGCCACTACAATTTGTGGGTCCATGTGCTATGGCAGAACCACTCACCACAGCCACATGGGGGAATACATATTGCACCTGTCCATCTGCAACATGGGTACTCACTGTTCCACACCAGAGGTAGACCACCATTGTTGATATCTGACCATACCCACCTTTCCCTGGACATCCATATCCCATCCCCACCCCCAGGCAAGGTTGTCACTGCAAACAAACTGTATTTAGCACATGCAGACTCTACACTTGTGAAGACTGGGGTGGAAGACTTCAAAGGACCCATGCTGGGGGACTATACTGGCCACTCTGCATAATCTTTGACAACTGCATTCTATGAGCATGTGTAAGGTTTGCATTGATCATGCTATCCCACATATACCCATGACTGCTCCACAACAGGACACCTGTCAGGTGTACACCAGCCATATATGAGCTGTCCAAAAGACAGAATGAGCTAATACATTGCAGAGTTGTAGCCCACAGAGGGAGGACATCTCTGAACAGTACCGGCATGACACTTCAATCCCACATAATCATCACAACACAGTGTTGACAGTGAAATTGTCCAGACAATGCAGATAGGGCTCCCCTCAGTCTGTTATTGATGCCCACTTACTGTTAGAGGTCCTCAGCAACCCTCTTCCAGCACACACTAACAACATGGATGTGGCTTAGCACATTCAAACCCTGGGATCTCCACTGTGTCGCTGCTTGACAGAGGCACAGCACACTAGCCTCACACGTTGCCTTATGTGACCTACTTTACAGTGGCACAGTAGCCTACTGTACTGGGGATGCAGATGCCAAGCACACTCTGGCTAAGCTGTCATTCCCTAGGGCAAACAGCCTAGTATTGACCTCTATACCCATATGTTTAATTGTCAGATGCACAATATCTGTTGCTGTTAGACTGTTTGCAGGTCTTTATTGCCATAGCATTCCCTGTTTCTATGAACAACTTGTGTATCTGTGGAAGATGTTTGAATATGAGGGGGATCCACTATATCACTTATGTCTCTGTAGTCATTTACTGTGTGCACTGGGCAGATTGCTGTGTTGTGGTTGGTTCCTGGAATGACATGTACAAATACCAGATATGTGTGGCCAACTGCTAAACAGAGATATGGCCTAAGTGTGTCAGCATGCCCAGTTCAGCCTTTCCATGGCATGTTGTCTGACATATGCCTCATTTATCAAAGTGTGCGAGCATGCCCAGTGTGAGCTTTCCATATGTTGAACTCTGCTGTCCACCACATATTTGGGTGAGTGTGAACTTCAACAATATATCACGTTTATGGTTGTGTGTTGGGTGTCATGTTGTGTACTTACTGGCCAACTGCTTCGTGTCTGACCACGACAGGGATTATACTGTGCCTGCAGGGATTGCATGGGATACTTTGCATACAGTTGTCAACATCCTTTCATAATGACCTAACACTGTAGTACCGTATAGTGTACTGGTTCAGTACTTTCACTGTGGTGGACAGTATCCTGGGCTTTAGTCCTATCACTGCTTTAAATCTTCATAGTGAACACAACAGACTGTGTAGGGACCAGTTGTGCACATATGACCATGTTGCATTATGTTCAGATATGGACTACCTAAACCAGGCTTGTCCAACATTGTTCGTGTATTCCACAACATAGGTGGACATTGGCAAACACTAGCGATGTGCCCTAGGCCATTTCTGATGCTAGTCAGAGAGTGTGTTTGTCCTTCGACACACATTGTAACTGGAGTTTGCCATGACATATGTCATGGATAGTATACTGTGCCTCCGTCTACCTGTGACATAACAGTGATACCCAGGGTAAACCTAAAATCTCCCATCCACTCATCAAGATTCCTCTTGAGGAGTGTCGATGGGTGACTCTCTGGCTAACCTGTACTGGGAGTTTACTCAAGAGTGGGGGTGGCTTCTGTGTTATGGATCATTCAGTACAGCTTGTCCTATGTATGTCAGTGCTGTCATGTGCATAGCTCACTGCCATTCAGATTGTACAAGGTGCAGCATGTTCATTGATTCCAGCTTGGACATGGCTTTATACATCAGGCACAGCTTGCATCTGGGTGGGCAGTATGGCAGTGTGTGGAGCTGCAGTTTGTTTAATCAGGCAACAAATGGCATCTGTTCAAGCTCTTTGCTACTCCTGGTGAGGTACTGTTGTGGATTTTACAGTTGATGGAGGTGTCTGCTGAGGTACTTCCCACAGAGGCTATTGTAGTCAATTGTGACACTGATGAAGGATGAAAGCAGAGTCACAGTGACCTCCCCTTATCTAGATCTGACAACCTTCATGATTAGGTGGGTATATGGTATGTTTCGGTGAACACTACAGCCACATGTTTGTCCAATGCAGGATATCTATCACCTTGTGTCCCCAGGTCTCTCATTACATGTTAGGTACGTAATGGGTTAACACCTGTGTGGTAATTGGTGGGCACTTACTGTATATCCATGGTGGTTGACTATACACATTTCTGCAATTAGCTTGCTGACATGGTTATGGCACCAGTTGTCTGTTTCTATGTGGCCCTTTTGTGGGTTGCTTGTGTCAGCTGGGGGTCAGATATGGTGGGCAGTTTGTACTTCTCTGCATACATGTTCAGTCACAGTCCTTCCATGTTGGCCTGTACCTATGGGACATATATACGGAACGAGGGAGGTCCCAGGACCAAGCCTTGTGGGATGCCACTTATATCTGGTTTGTAGTCTGACATGGATGCATGTCTGACCATGTCAGTTCTGTCCTTGGTCTGGTTTGCAACCCCTCTACTGACATAGGGGTTTATATTTAATCTGGTGAACATATCCATACTGAACATGTAAGGTATTGTATGGAAGCATTTGCACGGTCCAGCTACGCTGTGTGGACCACATTGCCCTCATTAATGACCTTAATGACTGTTTCAAATGGGTCAAACATGTTTATGGGCAGGATCTGCACTTACGACAGCCACACTGGGTAGGGTCCGGTGTCAGTAGGTCCCCGATAGCTTTATGTCTGCGGTACATGCTGATCCTTTCCATAGCTGTGCAGACCAAGCTTGTCAGGATCCTGGGGTGGTAGTTTGCAGTATCCATTCAGGCAACACCTTTGTTGAGAAGGACCACTGTTGTTGTACACTACTCTTTGGGTACATATCCTGTGGTAAGGCTGACATTGAGCAGTAGTGTGATTTGGCATTCCATTCTTCTTGGAGTCCATGTTGGACTCAGCCCAGGACACCATCTCATACCTTTGCTGCTGTGTGTTTTGCTTTGTAGATGATGGCTGTTACCTCAGCATCTGCAATGTCAGGGGGCCAGCAGTCTGCTGGGAGAGATATTTTGAATTCTGGGGGAGGGAGGGGGGTTTGCACTGCACCTGTCAGGTTGTATGTTGGCAATATGTGTGTGTGTTTGGTATGTTGTTTGTAATATTTGTGTGATTCGGAACATATCTGTGAATTCCCACCATGGTTCCTACCATCAGTTCAGTAAGCCATGTGATTATCCTTAGTGTCCTGTACAATTTGTATCTTCATAAGTTCATAGGTTCATACTAGGCTATCCACCCTAGGGCATTTGTAAGCCTAGCCAGAGTGTGTGTGTCTTTTGCCGCCCCTTGCTATGTGAATAGTATGGCCATTTATGATTTACTTTACTGTGCCTCTGTCTGGATGTGACACAGTGAAGACCCCCAGTGTACATCTACGATCATCCATCCACTTGGCAATATTCCTGTTGAGGGGTGTCAGTGAGGGGCTCTGCCTAACATGGTGTGGGATCCTGTTCCAGGGTGTGGGGAGCCTCTGGGTTATGTATCTGTCCCTCCAGCACATCCTATTTCATTATGTGTTGAGGTTGACATCTGTCATTCTCACAGCTCCAATGGCTTTGATTTCCTGGGGTGGAGCATGTCCATTACTCCTGTGTTGGACATGGCCTTGTACAACAGACATACAATGCCTCTGTGTAGGCAGTATGTGACTGCATTCAGCTGGGGTGTCTACAGCCAGGCAGCATATGACATATATTTGAGACCCTTTATCCTCTTGGTGAGGTACCTTTGAGGTCTTTCTAGCTGCTGCAGGTGTCAGGTAAGGTACATCCCATATGAGTTATTGTACTAGATTATGGGTCTGATAAGAGAACAGTACATGGACACAATGACCTCTGTTGAGGTAGATGTGAATCCTTTCATGATACGGTGTCCAATATAGACAGTCTTCCTAGCCACATTGGCATTGTGAGTGTCACATAACAGGTTACTGTCCACTTGTGTCCCTAGGTCCCTGATTACTCCTTGCATACATAATGGTTTACCACCAATGTGGTAATTTGTGAGTACCTTGTTTGGTATTTGGTGGGACATTCATACTGTCCAGTGTCTTCAGGACATCTGGGTGGGGTTCCTGTGTGTGAGAGTGTGGTCTGTCGCATGCTACAGACTGTACAGCAGTTTTGGCTACAGTTAGGTGCAAATGAGTGGTCTCCACTGCTTCATGCATTGTCAGTTACCTGGCCATATGGGAGTCTGTGCTGCATATGGATACTCCCTCTCCTTTGATGTTTTGGTCCAGGTGTTGGGGCCATAACACATTATATGAGGTATATTCTGTCAGTAGGCTTGCAGCAGGTTTCTGTCACTGCACAGACATCGATGTTCTCCATACTGGGAAGTGCCTCAGGAGCATGCATATTGCAGTTTACACATCTGGCATTGGTCAGCATTATCCTTATGTTTCTTACCACTTATGTTTTCTAGGGTGGTGGGTTAGTATTTTCAGCCTTGCCTACATATGGCTCTATGGAGGTGGCAAAAGCCTTATCCAATATCCAGACGCCCAGGGGTAACAGGTGCATGCCATCCCTGGAACAGCAGCATAGCTTGTCATGCATGACATCTCAAGCAGACAGACATTAGATCCTCTTGGACTGACAACTGTAATTGTGCCACCTATTAAATCTGATCATTCTGTGTTTGTACTGTGGCATCATTCTTGGTGAGGGTTGGATGCTGCAAACGGCCAGTGTCATACCGGCCTGGAGTACATACTCAGAGAGCTCATCCATGTCTCTTTTCATGTAGTCCAGGGAGGTACATCTCAGGTTGTTCACACCAGTATGGACAATGACTGCATCATATTTCTACTTGCTTTGGGGTGACCTGCGTACTTGTGTTATGTGGCGTATTGTAGCTTACTGTACCCTTTCCCTTGTTCAGTTTGGTGAGTGGGACAGCAGTGTGTCTGCCTATAGAGACACCTATTACAACTGTATCAGGCATGTTGTTTCTCCTTCTGGCCTGTGACTGTTTGGCACACCAGCTTTGTGTACTATGTGTTGCATGTGCTATGTTTGGAGGTTGTGGTTGCTTGGGGGTCTGCTTTGGAGGCTTCTGTTGGTGGGGTGTGTTTGTAATTAGGGCCTCCGGGAATGTTTATCTGTTTTTATTTATTTGGTTTATAGTTGTGATAGGTCTATGTGGGACTGGGTTTGTGATGTGTGTGGTTACCTTCTCCTCCTGACTAGTTTTGACAGTACTGAGTTGGGGGAGCTCAGCCTCCAGTTTGGATAAATGGTTGCATCTCTCACATATATTTGTATTTATTGGGGGGAGTTGAGGGTTGTCTGTGTACTTGGGGCAGGTGTAACATTGCCTCAGGATTCACAGATTCTACTTGTTGTAGCTGGCCTTAGTGGATTGTATGTGTGGACATATTTTATTGCCATACTACTGATCAGTGATTATGTCCCATTTTATGCTTGCTCTATCATGTAGTAGCTTCCTCATTCTCTTGCATGGTTTGGTAATGGCTGAAGTCCAGCATGCCAGATGCCTGCACGTATGGCATTGTGTCTTGTTGTTATTTGTGATTGCATAATCCAAGCATTCCTGCCTGTGTTCATGGAATGCCTGTATAACAGGTCCTGCAGTGTGTCCCATATTTGCACCTGCACAGGGCCTTTAATGGATTCCACATCAGTTTGGAGGGGTGCAACTTATGCTTTACACATGTTTTTCACTGTGGTTTTCTGGCCAGGGACTGTGGTCAGGATGTGTATATCCGGTGTGATTACTCTATGGTCTGGTCTTACCAGTGAGGGATACACTTCTCATCTTGCCATCCAGTACGCATGTTGCTGATTATCACATCCAGGATGCTTACCCCTCTTGTGTGAGTGGTACGTTGTTCCTGGGCATTTTGGTTTATGGATTCTAGGAACTTTTCTCCTACAGTGTTGGTGCTAGTATAATGCTCCCAGTGTATGTCTGGGTATTTTCAGTCAACCAATATAATGTGGTTTGGGGGACTTGATATATTCATGTATTCCAGACATAGGCCAGGTACAGTTTCTGGTGTTAGGAAGGTAGTCTGTAGCAGGCTATATACTTGGGAGGCAGTTTTAGCCACTGGTACTTGACCATGGCTAGTCCATGCTTCTTCTTGTTGTGGTACCAACATGGGGGTGTGGTTATCCTTGACAATTATTGCTAGTCACCCTCCTTTTGTAGCTTGTTCCATGTTTTGAGGCTGTACAGCACAGTATGAGGTGTAACCTGGTAGTGTTAGGGTGCTGATGTGAGCCTTGACCCAGTTTTCTATTACAGGACAGATATCAACATTCTCCATACTGTGTGCATTTACACTGCATGCATCATGCTGTTTAGACTTCTGGCATTGGGTAGCATTACATCCAGGTTCCTATCCCTTGTGGCACCTATGAAGGTGGGTTTGTGTTTTGAGACTTACCTATTCAGGGCACGCTGTGGGTACAGACAGCCTTTGCCAGTATCCATGAGGCCTGGACTGATAGGTGCACGCCACCCCTAGCAGGTGGTGCATCATGTCATGCTCAGCATGTCATCCCAGGCTGAAACACATTGGCTCCCCTTTGACTAACTGCATTACTTCAGCCAATTATTGCAATTGATCATCCCATCGTCATATTGTGGCTTCATGCTTGGTGAGGGTGGATGTTAGTCAGGGTCCTCAAGTGTGCATATAGTACATGGTGTTACATTAGTTAACACATGGCCTTCATGCCTCAGGTGGTGCTGCAGGGCTGCCTCTGTCGGATGCACATATTACACTCCCTGTACATGTTTGAGAGCAGGTCATGTCATTTTAGGCATCCCTGTTATTATTTGAGTGAGTCAGAGAGGGGTATCTTTCCCAGGGTTCCTACTGAGCCAGTGTATGTGCTATGCGTTGCCTCTTTGCCAAGGCCAGGGCATACTGGGCACACCTCCTTCTGCCTACTGAGGCAGGCTCAGGTTGTTCCTCCTCGGAGTCACGCTCTGCTTGTGATGGCCTTGGCAATGGTGGGGGGCTGTTTGGCCTGGCCCTATGCTAGTCCTGCTGCAGCTGTTTTTGCAAGATCATATTATGTAGCATAGCACATACCATGACAATTTGGGTACATGTAGTTGGTGAGTACTGCAAGGCTCCACCAGATGTGTCCAGACACCGGAACCGTGACTTGAGCAGCCCAAATACACGCTCTATTACATTACGTGTTTGTGCGTGTGCCTCATTATGGCGTTCCTGTTCAGGTGTGTGTGCGTTTCTGATGGGTGTCATCAGCCATGGCTCTAGTGCATAACCTGCATCCCCCACTAGGTGTCCATGTGGGATTCCCCCATTGGCAAATGTCTGGTACAGCTGCGTCAAATGCCAGATGTGGGAATTATGGTAGCTCCCAGGGCAGCCAGCACACACATTCATTATTATGCCCTGGGCATCACACACGACCTGGCAGTTGATGGAGGGGAAGCCCTTGCGGTTAATGTAGGCCCTACCCCACTCACCGGCTGGTGCTTTGATGCGTATGTGCGTACAGTCTATTGCACCCACTACCTCAGGGTATTCTGCTATTTGCTGGAAGAGATGCATATTGCTGGCCAATACCTCACGGGCATTGGGGAAATATACATGATCACTGACATGTGCTGACATGGCATCTAGGAACTGGTGCAGTACCCTGGAGGCTGATGCCTGTGATATCCCCATCATATCACCAGTTGGTCTCTGGAAGGTACCTGTTGCTAGTATTCTTAGGCCAACACATACCTTGGTTTCCACTGGGATGGGTGTCCCTCTGTTGGTTCTGTGTGTGAGGCGTGGCCTGCACAGCTCGACAATTTGCTGCAGGAGGTCTCTGTCCACTCTATAGCGCTCTACTATCTCCAGCTCATGTAACCCATGGTAGGTGACCCTGGGCCTGTACACTCTTCTCCGTCTCCTCACTGTGGGTTGTCTGGCCCCATCTGCATTGTCACCACCCTCAGCAAGTTGTCTATGTCTCATTATGACAGCTATGGCAGCCCCTAGCATTTCTGCTCTGAGTTCAGCTTTTTCAGTTTTCACTTCTAATAGCTTACTCCTGTCTTGCAGTGTCTCTTGAGAGATACATCCTGCACTGCTGTTTGCAGAGTTTTAAGTGCTTGGCTGAGCTACTATTCTGCCTGTGTAATTGCCTGCTGCTAATTGTTTTCACCTGCTAGCTCCAGCAGTATTCCCTGCTAGCTTCCTACTAATTCTGTTGCTTCCTTTTTCCTTTATGTTTCCTCAGGGGGGAGCTACGTGCATACCAGCAGAAACACGCTCACAGTGGCTTACACGCGTGCACACATGCTTACACGGTTCAGAATCTGCTTATTCAGGTTAAAACGCACGCACACCAGTGCAAACAGTGTTACAAGTCTGCCAACAGGCTCCCACATGCTCAGTCCACCCTACACGTGCGCACACTAGTGCAAACAGTCTTACAAGTCTACCAACACGCTCCCACATGCTCAGTCTGCCTTACACGCGTGCACACTGTCCTACTCGTGCCTCATGGTGCACACACGTGTGCATGCACGCCCAGCAAGAAACTTTGGTATAGGTAACAGTGTACACCTTCCATTTCTTGACTTTCCCATGCTTATCTTCTGGCACTCCTCTTTCCATGATCTGTGTCTGTCATCTGTCATGGAACACTGACCTCCAATGAACTGCATTTCTTTCTGCCATTCCCCCCTGTGATGTCACCTATCTCCTACTCTATTCCTCCCCCTTATGTATCTCTTACACTACTCAGAATGTTCTCATTTGCTATGTGACTGTGGGATTCAGTATCCTAAACCTCATTTACATCAGATTGCCTACTAATGCTTAGTTACATGTCTTAGACTCAGCTTCCCCCCTTAGCAACCACTAAACGGGGGCCATGTTGTTTTTGGTCTGCTGGTCCCTGCATTGTCATTCCATGTATTGCATAAAACCCACATTTGTGGGTTTATAGCCTTCATTTTTTTGTTTTTTACAGCGCAGCCCGTTTGAGCGTGGCTGCGCTGCGTTTAAACATCGGCGATCTCCGAAAAAAAAAATTATATTTTTTTAATATTTGCATCAGGGTACCTTGCCAATGGCCACATATTTCGCCATTGGCATGCTGCCTGACACATATGCACCCTTTATTTGGAGCTGACATGGCTCCATTGTGATTTTTGCAGAAACGTACTCAGTTGTCAACTGAGTACATTTCTGCAGCTAAAACGGCTCTTACACGGGCTGCTTTCTGTTTCGTGGATCGCTACTCTACCTCATTTCCATGCCTTTCGGCTGCAAGTGAGGTATTTAGCATATCCACGCCCGGTCAATGTAAGAGAAATTTTAGCTGGTCTCTTACACGGAGTTTCGGGCTGTTCCTGGATCGCAAGGCTTGCTTGGAGTGTTACACGTCTCTTACACTCCGTGCAAGCCTTCGTGAATCCTGCCCCCTGACTTTAAAATGATAGCTCCAAATAAAAGATCCAGTCAGATTAAATATGTTGTACAGATATAGTCAGTTTGTGTTAATGATTCGGCTGATTTTTCATAGAAAGTTATTTTATCATAATGATGATATTTTTATATGGTTATTTGTCATGCTGGATGTTGTGGCATGTTGCTTTGCTGTTTCTCATGCAATCAAAGCAATGTAGTTAGGAGAGCAATGAGTAAAGAGGCACAGTTTGCTAAGTAGTTCTATTTGTAATCAGACTTAGCACAAGATAATTTTGGTCATCATAATTTTCAAAAAATATGCAACTGAAATTGTATTTGCAGTGCCTTACAGCAATTTGAATGATTTTATGTCAGCAATGAGAAAGATTACTTGTCTAAAGTGCTATTGCTAAGTATCTAAGATGCTAGATCAGATTTACTGATAGCAATTTTGTAGGGGGATAGCTCTGAACTCATTTTTTTCTGAATTTACCAATGTTATTAATAATGTTTATACATATATTTAATTATTTGCATGTGAGCTTCTGTTCTGTATTTTGCCTGTTTTTGTAAAAATGCTCAACTCCATTATCAAAGATGTACTCAGGGAATCAACAAAAAACAGTGCTTAAGTTAAGGCCTGTTAGCCATAATGAAGAAATGCATCATTATCATATAATTTGCATGTCTCTCGATCACTGTTAACTATGGCTTGTGCAGAACACACTTTCTTGTGGTAGTTATAACATTCACTCCATGCATCTCATTTGCACAGGTACCCACTATTCATTCTCCCTCATATACATACACACATAAAAACACACATACAAACTTCCATGCACCCCTGATGTCTCCTTTTTTTCCTATCTTAGTAAATCAGTAATTAATGACAATCAGTCATTAATCTCAGCCATTAGATTTTTCACACTTCATATCCCTCAGTAAGTGCTTGCTAGTACAAAAGCTGTTATTCTAGTGGCTTTCCGAGTTTATAAGAAGAATAAGTATAATTCAGTATAATGTCTTTGACCTCTCATTAATTTTGATAATGTTGAGATTCATTACAAGGTTGTGAGGTATTCTTATGTTTGCCCTGTCCCTCCTTCATATCTCATGAATCATTGCAGGTATTGAATTATATAGTTAATAAAAAAAAAACTTGCTGTTATAACTGATTGCTTAGTACAGTGGGGTTCAAGGGTACAGTGCTTAAAGCAAAAGTATTTTAAGCTTCATTGAACTGGCCAATAGTATCTAATTTATATGTTTTTAAATAGTATTGTCATAGTTTATGAGTGGAAAGTAGCATAATGCTTTGTATTCTTTATTCTTAATTTTTTTTTAATTTTACTAATTAGTTCTATCTCTCAGTACAAATATGTGGAAACAAAATTTAGCAGAATAAGAAAAGAGATTTCTTGAGGTATTTGAAACAGAGCCATAAATATTGTGGATCAGAATGAAGCTTACGGAGGAAACAGCCTTCCTGAAGTTCCAGATTATTTGCAGTAAATGTGTTATAACATTGAGAAAGACGTGAATGCACTACTAATGGTACTGCATCACCCTATAATGTGGATGACCCTTTAGAGTGTCCCCCTTTATGGCAGTGCAACTGGTTGAAATACCGGTAGAACCCCAGATACCAAGAAGTAACAGTATTGAGAAATGAATACAGGTTTTCCAAAATGAAGGCTCAAAGGGGGGGGGGGGTGAAATTAAGTCACACTACTGAGGTAATTCATTCTGGCTTGGCAAGAGAGGTCGTTACCACAGATGGGGTGGTATACACTCTAGATCAACTAAACGTTTTTAGCTATAGTGGCCTGGAACTTAATTTTAACCATTTTTCCATCTTTAGAAAGGGATTTACTTTTGTAACATTATTCCGTCTTGCCACTGAAACATTTCTGATTGATTTTAAGTTACTTTTTAGGAAGTTTAACTAGAGGTTATTTTTGCCAGAATGTAATTTGCCATGAGCATTATAGGAGGATACATACCACCTGGTAACAACACTTCTAGTGTTGAAAATCTATTACATTGGTGCTCTAATCACTTCCCCCAAGAAACCATTATCATGGGAGACTTCAATATTGACTCATTCCAATGCTCCTCACAAAGCCCAAATATTCACATGAACCTTTATGGGTTCGCCCAAACCATCACAACTCCCACTAGAACCTACAAAAGTCACCAAACATATGTCTTTACTAGACTGGATTCTAGTAAACACACCCCACCTTGCATCTCACTCTGGCCATCTCCCTGATAACCTGAGTGACCAGAGCCCAACTTTCCTCCTTCATGATCGTATCCACCCAGTACAACAAACCACCTACTGTAAAATGAGGAATAAAAAATATTTTAACGCAGATTGCATTGCATTACTGCAGATAAATGTAAACTGGGAGCCATTTTTGAATCCCCAAATGATGTCAATACTCTACAAAAGGGCCTTACAGAAACAGATGCTTGCTGCCAGAGCCATGGGCTCAAGCTCAATGCCAAGAAATGTATAGTTAGCCCCTTTCGGAAAATACATGTACCCGTGAATTACCACATAGATGGCAGTACACTAAATACCAAAAATGTGATGAGAGACTTCGGGACACAGGTGAACAGTGGTCTCACCTTCAATAACAACATCACCACAACAGTCAGGAAATCCTTCTATGTGGCACACCTCATCACTAAGGGCTTTTCATCCAGAAAAAAGGAGGTCATTGTCCCACTGTAATCATCCCTCATTAGACCTATTATAGAAGACAATGCCCCATTTGCTATGTACCTCTCAAGACATCTTCAACAACTGGAAATATCGCAGAAATACCTCACTAAAAAATCACAGGCCTAAAGCAAATACCCTATGCTTGCCCCCCTGCTTGCAACAGTTAGTTTACTGTTGCATGTTTTATTTTTTTTTTCTGTGTTCGAACTTCTGCAAGTTCGACTATATGGTTTCAACCATATAGGGTTCAAACTTTTTGAAGTTCAGTCAAGTAATAGGAACCCCATCACTGCCCTACAAAACTGCCACTGGGAGCACCTCAAATATCTAAGCCTAGATGAAGCAGTACATTCTTTCAACAAGACCTTTCTTGATATTCTCAACACCCATGCACCACCGAGACAAGTTAGAGTCAAAGCCAACAACTCTCCCTTGTTAACCAAAGAGACCAGATCCCTACTGAAAGACGTGATAAAGCCTGGTCACTGTACCATAAAAACAAATCCAACACCACTAAACAAACCTCCCTACAATTTATTTTTATTTTATTTATTTATTTTACATTTGTTGACCGGGATAGTCCAACTGGATTAATGTCCATTTTCAGTGGAGGCCCAGGGAGAAAAGCTCCAAGGTAAACAAATAAGTAATAACAAAGAAGGCATAGTACCAAGGTAGACAGATAAGTAACAAAGAAAACAAAGCCAAAAAACAAGTGAAAATAGACAAAATCAATTATTACCCAAGTATCCAAAACAAGCACCAAAAACATCTACAAAAGTTCTGGGCTGCACTTAAAAACGTATTACAACCAGGGAATATTGCTACTCTCACTCCAAAAACAACTTCCATTACTGATGGCATAGCTACCCAATTCAACAACTTCTTCACAGAAACCATTCTAAACTTAGCTAACAAACAAACTAATATAAATACTTCCCCAGAAACAATCAACACTTTACCCCCACAAGATACCTCCACCCAATTTAAACTACACCCAATATCCACCAGCTATATCAAAAAGCATCTGAAAAAACTAAAACCTACAACATTAGCCACTGATAACCTTCCAAGTGACTACCTTAAAATCGCAGCAGAAGCCATCTCCTATCATATAGCAATACTCATTAACAGATCCTTAGCCGAATCACAGGTGTCCTCTGTCTTGAAATTATCACACATAATACCCGTCCACAAAGGGGGGACCTCTTATGAACTTTCTAACTACTGCCCCATTGCCATTCTCTCTTCCCTATCCAAGATCCTAGAAAGAATAGTACACACACAGCTCATGAAATACCTCACCTCATATAACCTACTATCTAGTACCCAGCATGTCTTTTGTCCAGCACATAGCACAACAATTGCCCTATTAACCTTTACCAACAAAGCTAACCAACTTAGAAATAACTCCCTATTTGTATCAGCCTTATTCCTAGACCTGTCAAAAGACTTTGACATGGTCATCCACAACAAACTCATTAAAGTCCTTTCATCCCTAAACATTAATATCACAACTCTTAACTGGTTCTAAAGCTAACTAGCAGACAGGCAACAAGCCGTTCGATGGCAACAAACCCTCTCTCACACCCTACCAGTCACAATCGGGGTCTCACAAGGCTCCATCCTTGGATCTCTCCTATTCTCACTCTTTACCAATTATCTACACACTCCTACCCCCAAAATCAGCCTAATTCAATATGCTGATGACTCAACCCTGATCTGTGCAGACCCATCCCTTACAACCCTCCAAACTCTTACCCAAGACACTTTCTTCTCAGTGGAAAACTGGCTAACCAACTCACACCTGATACTTAATCCCAACAAAACTAACCTC
The DNA here is from genome assembly GCF_019279795.1 of Protopterus annectens. Taxonomy (NCBI): domain Eukaryota; kingdom Metazoa; phylum Chordata; order Ceratodontiformes; family Protopteridae; genus Protopterus; species Protopterus annectens. The sequence goes on along the minus strand of NC_056743.1, from coordinate 757,098,071 downwards.
CTAATTTTTTATCCCACTAGACCTGCAACCCCCCCCCCAACTTTCAACATCTGCTCTAAAAATAACACCATTATTACTACAGCTACCCACACCAAACTACTGGGGATAGTAACTGACAACAATCTAAAATTTGACCTCCATATAGACCAAACCATCAAAAAAGTCCACAAGAAACTAGGCCTCCAGTACAGGAACACCCAATTTCTAACACCTTCTACAAGAATCACCATGGCTAGAACCCACCTGCTATCTACACTCCTATACGCATCCACTATCCTTATCAACCTACATAAATCAGACCTTAACAAATTAGAAGCCTGCTATAATAAAATATCCAAATTTGCCACAAAATTACCGTACAGATCACATCACTGCCAATCCCTAAAACAACTTGCTTGACTTGAACTCTCACATGTCCTACACTTTAACCAGCTAAGCCTAGCTCATCAAATTCTACATCACCCAAACAAAACTCCACCCCTCAGTCATTTAATCCAGCCATACTCTGCTCCTAGACCCCTCTGCTCTGATAATAAATACTTACTACAAGTTACTAGATGAAAGAACTCAGCTGGAGAAGGCCTTTTCACCAACTATACTGCTAAACTATGGGACACCCTATCAACAACTCTTGCCTCAAGTTCCTCATCAAAACAATTCAAATTACTCCTGAAAACTCACCTATCAAAATCCTGGCTCTGCCCCTGCATTCCCCCAGGTTAAACATCACCTAAACTCCAATCTCACTTTATTTACCCTTGTATAACCTAACATGGTCGCTCTCTAAACTGACATCTAACACTGTACTTCCACAAAAGGAATAATGTACACTCTCACTATATGTATTATTTATTGTGTGCATTATTACTACTGTAATCACAACAAAAACTCCTATTGATATAACTCATATTCAATTATTTATTCACTTGTTGATTTTCAATGAATAATTGTCTGAATTGCTATTTTATGTACAAGTCAGTGTATATATCAAAGTATATTAGCCTGTTTTTTGATTTTGTAATTATCATTGCCACTCCAATATATACCAACCTAAGGCAATGCGATCTAAACAAGCTAGAGACCTGCTACAACAAAATCGCCAAATTTGCCACAGGGGCATCCTACCGTAGTCACCACTGTCTCTCACTTGCTGAACTGGGCTGGCTTGAACTCCCTCACCTCCTTCTGTGGTATCAACTCTCACTCGCCAACAAACTAGTAAACCATCCACTAAATGTCCCATCCCTCCAGAATCTACTCGAACCCTATTGCACCACCAGACCACTAAGATCCAGCAACAAAAATCACTTGCAGATCACTAAAGCCAAAAACTCTGCTGGTGAAGCACTATTCTCTTGCACCATAGCCAAATTATGGAACTCCCTTCCACCCACAATTACCTCCATACCATCATGCACCCACTTCAAAACTTTACTAAAAGCGCACCTAAAACATGCTGGCTATGCCCTTGCAACTTCCACTCTAATATCACCCACCCCATCCAACCACTACCTTTCTTTCCACTCCACTAACTACCTTGATTATAGCAAGCTCAGATGCTCATAAGCCTAGTACTTATTATACAGCAGGAACTTCTCATTGTAACATTTGTTAATGTCTGTTATGTACTTCACAGATAAAGATTCTAGTTGTCGACTGATGTACTATGTTCTTCATCTGTAAGTAAGTAATTGCTATGTTAAATTGTTAAATTCTATGTAATCCAATGTAACTACTGTCTGTTTATTTTAACTGTGGAGCTTTTCTCCCCTGTCCTCCGCTGAAAATGGACCTACGTCCAGTCGAACACTCCCGGTCAACAAATGTAAATAAATAAATAAATAAATACATTGTATGACTTGGAGCTTTTCTCCCTGGGCCTCCACTGAAAATGGGCACTTGCACAGCTGGACCTTCCCGATAAACAAATGTAAAATAAAATAAAATTAAATTAAATAAATGAAGGACCTAAGTCCAGTAAGAAAAGTACCTTCAACCCTCCACTACAACTTATATTAGCCAATTCTAAATCTTTATTCCAACAAGGGGCCTACTTTAAAATACTGAAATGCTATAATGCTGACTTGCAGAACAGAAACTTTACATTACCAAACATGCATATCACCATAATTTTTCACCACAAAAGGAGGCAGTTGGTCAATGTGGTGAATTGTGCCCTTTTTCAACTGTAGTGCAGTCTCGAAGTTGGTATATTAAGTTGGGATAGGGTGTGGGGGTGAAGTCCCCCACTTGGGTGGGTTTTATTTGCTTCAGTTTGTTTTTTATTGTACTCTTGGCCAAGTGTTTAATTATGTGGCTAAAAATTACGGTGATGTGAACATTTAATAAGGTAAAATTTTGTGTTTTTTGTCTCAATGTTTTGGCATTTTGGTATTTTAAAGTAGACCCCTAACAAGAAATCAGACAATTGGAAGGTTTCCAACCTCACTCAAGAAGAAAAGATAGACTTGAGTGAATTGTATTTGTATAAGGATGCTTGCATTATGAAACCTGATAAGGGGGGTGGAGCGGTAATTATGGATTACTGGGTGTGTGCAGCCAAAATGTTAGAATTGTTAAATAGTGATGGTACTTATTTACAGATTTCTTGGAATGAAATTCTGTTGGCATATAGGAAAACTGATATGGTATAGCCTAAGCCAAAGCTACACTTGCCCACTCTCATCTTATTTCCACTCTTGTCTATGCTTCACCTATATACACTAACCTAAAGAAAAATAATCTCTAAACTGGCTAATAATAGTATACATAATGTTATTGCTAGGTTTGTTAACTAATTTAGAACTCACCACTGTCTGAACCTACAGCAACTTTCAAAACTTCAAACATAAAAAAAATCTCGCTGATACTCTCCAACTCACCTTTTGTATATTGATATTTTACCATAACCTTCTAATCACACCTATACTTTCTAATCTATTTTACCCTTACAACCTTCACTAAAATCAATAGCTTCTCTTCAAACAAAACTAAGTAACCTTAACTAGGTCTATTAACATTGTTGGTGACTCCCTATTGGACATACCATTGGTAAATATTGGAATCTTCTACCTACCTGTTCTCTTTAAACCCCTCATAAAAAAAAAACAAAAAAAACAAAACAAAATATGAAACAATGCCCCATGCTTCTTCTTGCTTCTGAAATCTCTTTTCTCCACAATTTTTTTCTTTCTTACTTATTTATACTACCTACTACCTTATTTACTACTACTACCTACACTTGACACTTTGAGAAGTATCTACTTCTTTTTACTTCTAGTACAACACTTTATACAATTTATTTCTTAAAGAAATTTCCTGAATATAATTAAAAAATTTTGTTTTAAGAAATTTCCACTTTTTATACAAATATTTTACTGTCACAGAACCTTTCTATTTTTATTTTCTATTTTTATTTCTTAATAAATTCTAATTTCTTTCTTATGTATGTGTCTGTATGTAGTTCTAAATTCTTGTTTTTTTTTGTGATTCAGTTTTTTCTTTTTTCTCTATTTATATTTTTTTTTAGGGCCTCTGCTGAAAATGGAAATATATCCAGTCAGACCAATGTAAAATAAAAAAAAAAATAAATTAAAAATAAAAAATAAAAAATTAGAGTGTAATCATACACAGGGTTTGTTCGATAAGACTTTACATGATTTTCTTAAAGTTACAAAACCAGTTATTCCAGCCATTTTTGGGATACCCAAGATACATAGGACCATCACAGATCCCCTTTAGACTTGTTGTGGCTGCTTAAAGTTCCAAAACCTATCCTGTCATGTTTTTGTGGGCAGAAAAACTGGTTTTAAAGTCATATAAGCAAATATTGGCTGCTTCATGGGATTTTTTTAGCAAAGGTGACCAAAGAATACAATCCTCCCCACGACTATTGATATTAAAGATCTTTTCACTGTTATCCCTCACACTCTGTGTTTACAGTGGTATAAAAATATATTGATAGGTTCTGAATTTCTTAATACTCAGGATTTAAGATTGGTTATGAAAAGTTTGTAATTAGTATTAACTAACAATTTCTTGTATTTTGAGGGGGAACACTATAAGCGCATGAGTGGTGTCATGATTGTGGCTGCCTATTTTTGGTAATACAGTATTATTAAATTGGGATCCAGAGTGGGTGTGTACTTGCAAGTATTCCCCATTAATTACTGTGTAGTTATACTTCCTAGATGATATATTTCTCATCTGAAAGGAACCAAGAATGAATTAGATGAATTTATGTTGTTTATTAATTCAACAACTGATTTTCTAGAATTTAGCAATATAGGGACACCAAGATTTACATTTGAATGTAACCATCCTTAAAAACCTTGATAATGGTTGTTTAGCTCTAGACTTTATAGAAAAGAACATTTCTCTAATTCCTATTTATATTTTACTAGTGAACATTCCATGCACCAGAAGAAAAATATTGTTAAGGGACAGATGGTTAAAACAGCCCACATGACATTGGTTTATGAAGATCTTGTAAAATAATTGGAATATATAAAGGAAATGTTCCTAGAATGAGGATACCCTGAGTACATAGGTAACATTTTCAGAACTGAGCTGTTAAATATTTGGGGTACCAAATTTGTACCCCTTTTGGGGAACCATAAACCCAACACCAATGAATCATGTGAGTTTGGTCGTTCTAAACCAGAGGAAGTAATGACAAACAGGTCATGTGGAATGAATTTCAATAGGACTTTTATTACAAAACACAACACTGATACAGCCAGACTCCAGAAAATAGTATCCCAATAATGGGACTTATTTTCCAAAATGCCAAACAGTCTAACAGTGTTCCGCCAACCCCCTTTATACACCCATAGATGAGGTTACAATGTTAACAATATCCTGGAAAAATGGACAAAGGGGAAAATGTCTACTGACAACCATAGTTTGAAGAGGATGTTCAAGTTCAAGTGTGGTATGTGCCATCAATGTGTATATATGGCAAACAATGGCACATTTCTCCTTCCTAATATTGGTTAAACCATTAGAGCAAGTAGAAACTTTAATTGCACCACTAACAGAGTTGTATACTTAGCTTTGTGCCAGATATGTTCCTCCTATTATGTGGGGAAGACTGAACATGCCCTGAAGAATAGAATACATGAACACATGTATGAAGTTAATAAAAAGGTAGAAATTAATGCACTTTATTGGCATGCTGCAATGTGCCCAAAAATAGATTTTTATTTAGGATCTTAGAACAGTTTAATATTAACCCAAGAGGAGGGTCATGGGAGACCTTACTTGAATATCATGAATTAATGTGGCAGTTATGATTTGATTAAATGCTTGTACTCTACCAGGTCTCAATGATCAGATATCCTTGATTCCAGTCTTTAAAATGAGAGCAACAAGGTTATAATTCCATTCATGTTCATTTTATGCTAACATATTCAGTAAAAATGTTTTCATATTTTTTGAATACCTTTATGGTCATGATGCTTTGAGTAGTGGATTTTATAACACTGGATTTTAAAACAAAGTGTTAAACACATGGTTTTGTTTCTCCAGTACTTTGTTCATTTATACTGTGTTCTTTCTGGATAGACAAATTAAGTTTTTATGGGTCATCTTGTGGAAATACTGCACTGTCTTTTTAAATTCTTTAAGTGTGTTGTGAGCCCCAGGAAGTGATGTAATGATCATGTCCTTGTTGTGGTTATATATGTGTGTGTGTAAACAAAAGTCATTCATTCTGATGAAATCTTTAAACAAAAGTCATTCATTCTGATTATGTATTTTCCAAAGACGAAAGTGCTAAGTAAATAGTGGCTATTTTACAAATTCTGTTTGGAGGTGGGACACATTTTCAGTGTGCCATTGGTGGAGGCATTCTTTGGTGATATTTTAAATGTACTAGGTGAAAGCAGAGAGAAACTTTTTTCAGATGTTTGGAATTTTAAGGAAAAGTTAACATCTTCCAGACATCATAACTTACAGCAAGATGTTCACCTCTTTGTAAGCGATACCTTTCTTCTTGACAATGTTATGGTGTGCAGTTCAGTGTGATGGGTCAACATGTGGAAAGTGAATAAGATGATTACCAACATGTAGAAGATGCATTTCTTCAGTAGGCAAAAAGGTGAATATTTTCACAGTTGGGAAAGGAGGAATGAATGATAATAGAATGAAGGTTAATAAGATTCAAATTCATTTTTTTCCCTAAAAAACAATGGAAATCACTGAAGGATAAGAAATAAAGAAAATGTATATTTTGGTATTTTATCCCTTATTAATGTAGAAAACAGTCCTTTAGTTAATTTTGGCTCTGTAAAATGATCACAACTGATTTTCAACATACTAAGTAAGGGCCTGAAATTTATTCCACTATGCAAATTAAGATCTCAGAAGTGATTTTGTATGTTTGGTTGATTTTAATGAAATTGCAATTAAAGTATTATTTTTCTCACATTCTACTAATATTGGAACTACTAAGTCATTTTTAGATAACATTGCAGAAAATGCTAATTTTAAATATCAGTTGATATATACTCTGCCATGTAGTAGCCAAAAAGTATCAGTTTTTTATAGATTATTTAAAAGAAGGTTATTGATTATGTTAAAGCATGCTTGTCATATCATAATAAATGTAATTTAACAAGAGATTAATGGAATGATTTGCAAACATCATCAAAGAATGCTGTTACTGTTATAAAGCCAGGAGGTTTGTGGATGACCTTTTCCTTTTATGGGAGGGGGCTGAATCTACTTTTGCACCCTTCGTTTCACATCTGAATGGAAGTACCACTTTTTTGAGATTTACGATGAAGAGTTCATTTGACTGGGTTGATTTCCTGGATGTGAAGGTGAACCAGAGGACTGACGGTTGTTTTGAGACTGAGATACATAGGAAGGATTGCTATAGGAGCAGTTACTTACACAGAACAAGTATGCACCCCCAACATATTTTCAAGAACATTGTTAGGGGGCACGGACTCAGACCATCTGGATTAATAGCGAACCAAGATAAGTTTGAGAGTGAGGGTGAGCTCAATGAGATTAGAACAAGGGTCCTACGGAGGGGTTATGAAGATGAACTCCAAGGCATTTTAACAGAAGTTATGGATAGTAGGAATAATGAGGGGAGACCTTAATTTTCTGATGCTGTATTACCATCATCTTTGGTAAGGGATACTGCTCAATGTATGAGGATGTCAGTTACCTATTCCAATAGCATTAAGGCACCACAGGAAATGGAATATTTTATGTGCCGATGATGAGGTTAAACAGTTAGTGTGAGAAACCCCGAAGTACAGTTTTAAAAATAAAAAGAATCTGAAGAGAATATTATGTGGACCTTGGCTACAACCGGGGGGTGGCACAGGCTTGTGTTGTGAGGGACTGTGGTACTCGCTCTTGCAATGGATGCAATTTCTGTGCATATATAGACACCAGTGGAGAATTCAAGCATCCAGATATGAATAGAGTATTTAAATTTATACTCTCAGCAAATTGTAATAGTGTTAACATTGTCTATTTGGCCCAATGTCTGGCCTGTATGTCATGCTATGTTGGTATGACCACTAGGAGACTTAGGGATAGAATGAGAGAGCATTGTTATGACATAGGGAGGCTAGCAGAAACAAATGCTTTGGTAAGACATATTGGAAGGCATGGAGACACACACAGATTTGTTTTTATGGTTATAGATAGGGTCATAGACAATGGCAGGGTCTATATTAGAACACCGAACGTTCAAAATGTCGAGTGTTCTAATATCGACCCATTTTCAGCGAATGCTGAAAATATCAAAGAAACAGAAAACCAAATTTTTTCCTAGGGAAAGAATTCAGTTGTCCGCTTCTGTTGCTTCGGTATTTTCAGTGCTGTGGTGGAAAGTCATTGGTCGGGTTCAGGTAAGTGTGCTATTGTGTGGAAGTGAGGGTTAGGGCGGGTTAGGTGAGTTAGGGTTAGGGCGCGGGTGAGGTGACTGTGCGATAGTGACAGACCTTAGGGTTAGGGTTTGGGTTAAGGTAAGTGGATAGTTAGTGGTGTATGCATAGTTTAGTGTAGGGTTAGGTGTAAGAGTTTAGGTGTATGTGTGTGGATTGCTGTTTGTTTGGTGTGCCTGTGTTGTGTGTATGTGTTTTGGAACAGCAAATTTCTTCCCTAGGAATAAATTTGCTGTTCTGTATGTTCGATGTTTTAAATTTTCGATTCATAGGGTTCGATATTAGAGCACTCGAAATTTTGAATGTTCTGTGTTCTAATATAAACATGATGTAATATATACTAATTGCTTTTAAAGTATTTTCATGAGAAAATAATGTTTTAATACGATTTAACATCTTATTAAGTCTCTATTGAGTTTTAATATACATGAGCCTTTTGTTTTATAGGTTAAGATAGGATGCAAACAATATCATTGGTTAGATTGATTTTAATTGGTCTATTTAAACATTAATTAATGTTAATTAATTCATCTGATGAAGTCTTTCTTTAGTCGTGGACGAAAACGCATTTGTTCAGTAAAGCGTTTATGTGGATTTACTTGTGCTGCTGCAATAAAGAGTTTTCCGTAGTTGGTGCGCTTTTTCCATCTGTTTAGATTTACTACTTCTAATATAAACCCCAATGGCAGAGGTGGAGATATGAAATTGAGAGTTGAGACCAAAGAACTTGAATGGATTGTGAGACTTAGGGCTGGTATAGGGAAGGGACTTAATGATAAAATCAATATTAAGCTTATTTTGTTAGGCAGGGATTTGCTTAAGTAGTCGTACTTACATATGTTTAGTTCTACATATATTTATATGTTTTTATATGTACATCTCTACATTATTTTAAGTGTAATTTGACTTTAAGTATTTTTTACGTGATACAGTGAATCTCTTGAAAGTGGTAACTTTTATGTTATGTGCCTTTAAATGAAGGTGGGGATCCTATCAATTGAGTTGTTCTTATATGGTATAAAATGTGGGATTTGTTATGTTTTTATTGTCTGATGAAGTGGCTTAGTCCACGAAAGCGCTCACCTTTGTCTTGTGTGGAATAAATTACTTTTATTTTTCTACAGCCATGGCCTATTGCTTCCTTTGGTTTTTATTTCTCTTTATTTTTTTCTTTTTATTTTCCTCTGAGGAAGCCATTGTATGGTGAAAGCGTTTCATTTTTGGAGGTATTGGTGCTATTAAAGTGTTTATTTAACGGTTCACCTTCTAGTTTTCGGATTTTTTTTATTTTGTTATTAGTTTTTATCACTTTGGGATATAGTTTTATTTAGATTCATAAAGATATGCTTTGCCATAGCATTTTCCATTTTTTTGTCTACTGATACTATATACATGTTCGTAGACTCTAACCTTAAGCCTTCTTTCTGTTTTGCCTATGTAGAATGATTCCCACAACTGACATTTGGCTAAATAAACCACCATCATAGAGTTACAGTTGTGTTTCATTCTACGAGTTATCTTATTATTGTTCACTATTGTTGTGAGGTGCACGTCCATGTATCTACAGTAATAATGCACAAGTTTTTCACCTACCAGTTCGTTACCTTTTATTAGCAAATAAAATGTCATGCAAGTAACGTGTAAATATATACTTTATATAACAGGGTTATTTAAACTGTTTCTTGTGAATGAAATACTTGTATCTGATGAAGTTTGACTATTTGGTGTGGATGAAAAGCGCTTTATAATAAATTAATTTGTTATTCCAGACATGGTGCCTTATTCTTTGGGATTTTGTTATCTGAAAACCCCTCTAACTTCATTGACCTCTATAATTTCACTCAAGACTATTCCCTCCTCAACCAGAATTGACAAACATACTAACAAGAGTTCCTTTCTTGACTGGATTGTTATAAATAATTCTAAATGTAATTATACTGCCAGCTTCTTCCCAACACCCTTAGAGACCATAAACCAACTTTCATCCACCGTAAAAAAATTCCAGTCTCCCAAAAATATAATTTTCAAATTTATTTGCACCAAAGATAACTTATCTCCTATTTTATTTAATTCTCTTCTCCAACAGTTTGACTGGCATCTTCTCAAAACCCTTCAGCTTGATCTTACAGTCCAATACTTCAATGATGTCTTCCTGAATATTCTCAACAACCTGACTCCCATTAGGAAAATTCGTACTAAATCCAAACATTTACCATGGCTAACAAGCTGTACCAAATCCTTATTAAAGCAACGGGAGAATGCTTGGTCAACCTACCACCTAACAAAAAAACAAAAAGACCTACTAAAATATAACCAACTGCAGAACCAAGCTGACAACACATTATACTTGACAAAAATCTTTTTCCTCAAATCTTAGCAAAAACATTCAAACAACCCAGCTAAATTTTGGAATAGTATAAATTACCTTCTTAACCCTGGCATATTTTTTACTTCACCCCCATCCATGTCAAATGCCACAGATAGTCTTGCCTCACAATTCAAACTCAGTACTTCATTAACTCTATAAGATCCCTCCTACAAAACAATCTCAGCACACCTCTTACCATTCCTCATACCATTACCTCCCCTAACCCTTTCACCATATCACCTGTTTCTACAAGCTATATCAAAATGCTTCTTTCAAAGCTTAAATCTTCTTCCCCTGCTGCTGACTTTCTTCCAAACGATTACCTAAAGCCAGCTGCACCATCTGCTATCCTATATCTATTCTCATTAATAACTCCATCTCAGAGACATACGTCTTCACTATCTGGAAAATCTCTCACATCATACCTCTCCACAAAATGGCACTTCCATTGATTTATCTAACTACCATCTGATTGATCTCCACTCTTCTCTAGCTAAAATCTTAGAAAACATGTATTAACTATCAACTACTTGATTACCTCCTAAATAACAACATGCTATCCAACTCTCAACATGGATTCTAACCCAAACACAGCACCTCTACTGCTCTTGTCAGTTTCACCAACACAGTAAACCTCTTCAAAAACAGTGGCCTTCTTGTCTCCTCAGTCTTTTTTTTTTTGACATGTTAAAGGCATTTGACAGTGTCTGCCATCAAAAACTTCTTAACAAACTTGCCTCATACAACTTGAGTTTCTCCTGTCTTTGCTGGTTCCTTAGTTACATCTCCAAAAGACAACAGTCCGCTAAGTGGGACAATACCATCTCCCCTGTCTTGCCTATCTCTATAGGATTACCTTAAGGTTACATATTAGGTCCCCTTCTTTTTTACCATATTTACTAATAACCTTTCTACAGCCACTAAGCATGCCACCATAACTCAGTATGCTGATGATGCCTCCCTCATATGTTCAGCCCCTACTTGCCTCAAACTTCAAGAAAAAACACAAACTTCTCTGTAAGACTTGGAGTCCAACCTAGCTGAAGCAATCTTATTCTCAGGCCTAAAAAATAAACTTATGGTTTTCTCCAGAAACAAGATTACTTATAAAATTCCTCCACACACCATCTTTTCATCCAACCAAAGTGCTATTGAACCATTTGAATATACCAAACTCCTTAGCATCACTATTGACAATCAACTGAAACTGGATAAAGACATATCTATAACTATAAACAAGTACATATAAAATTAGGTCAACTCAATAGAGCCAAACCCTATCTCACCTGCACCTCCAGACTAGCCACTACTAGCTCATTTCTTCTATCCACCCTTCTCTACTCTTCTGAAATCTTCACTAACTTACATAATATTGATCTTTATCAATTAGAGTCATGCTACAATAAAATAGCTAAATTTGCAGCCAACATTCCCTATAGAGATCATCACTTTCTAGCTCTAAAAAAACTTAAATGGATTGAGTTTTCCCCATATACTTCAACTAAACCAACTCACTCTTACATATATAATTTTAACCAAACCTAATAACTGCCCTGACCCAAAAGACTTAATCCAAGCTAACACTAACCTTAGGGAACTATGTTCCTATGATAAACTAATATTAAAAGTAACCAAATCTGTGAACAGTTTTGTTGACTCACTATACTGCAATAAAATTAAATTTCCAAATCTTGGAACATGGTACCTCAGCATATTCTCAATATTGACAACACTGCCATATTCAAGAAATCTCTAGACAATACCTTTCTAAACACTGGCTCTGTCAAAGCTCTAACCCAGACTAGGGATTATTTTTTTTCTTTTTCCTTTAGCTTCTTATTTAGACTTTATAACTTTTTAGCCCTATCTCATATTGTATTATACACTATGTAAATTTTGCTTTCACCTAATTTTATTCCAGAGTAGCCTGCACTTCAATTGATTTCCACTCCATAATGCTATTACATTTTATTGGTACACACTACTCCCTGCTGATTTTATTTGCTCTATATCTTACTTGCACTATCTTTTGTTGTAATTTATCTGTATAAAAATTGTATTTTTTATTTTATCCATTTCTTTGTATAACTGTAACTTGATACTGTATGGAGATTCTCCATGGGTCTCAGCTAAAAATGGGCTTCCAGCCCTTCCGGACAATTACATGGTAAACAAATATAAATAAATAATAGCCACTAGGGCCCTTATAATTATAGCTATGCAACCCATATGTGACCCATAAATTTGATAGGTGGTGATTTATTGACTGCCTCTGTCCATCAGAGACATAGGTGCCAGAAAAGGGGTGGATTTCCAATTACCCATCCATTGGTTCAAGTTGCTCATAAATAGGGTTAGAGTGCAACTTTAATTCACATGGATGGGGAGCCTGTTCCAGAGAGATGCATATCTGTCTCTCCAACATGTCCTAAGTATGTCACAACCAAAATTTAAGTGTTTTAATTTAGTAGTTCTTATCCTGTTTGTTTTGTGGATGTGCAACAGGTTCATCAAGACAAATGCCTTGTACACTAGACAAAGATTACCTAACAGACGTCTATATGATACAAAGTAAAGAGGCAGGGACTTGAGGTAATCAGTGTTGGGCATTATGCTTACTCCCTGTATTCTTTTTGTAAGTACATTTGTGGCAGTTTTGGTTGCTACCTGTGTCTTGTTATGTACATACCAAAGGGGACATTATACTCTATAATGGGTCTGATGGGGGATGAGTACAGTGGTACAATGACCTCTCTGGACCATGACCTTCTTTATTAGTTGAGCAACACAGAAGAAACATAGAACTATTTCTTCACTGCCTTGTACACATGTTGGTCAAGGTTAAGTTGTTACTCAATTTATTTTCATATTAAGGACTTAACATATTGTTCAGTTATATTAGCTGCTGTTAACTTTAGTCTTAGAAATAACTGTTTTTATTTTAATGAATCTTATTATAGCTGATTTTGGGGAACAGCTATGGGGGCTAGTTTTTCTCTAAGTAATGCTAGTTTGGTGATGGGTAGAACTGAGGATGAGTTTCTATAAACTGATATTTAATTTCAGCAAAGTATTTTCTTCTATGAAAATTACAATGATGATTTTTTTTTTGTAGTTAAAGAGAATTGCTATGAATTTACAGAATTAATGGAACATATTGAAAAAATAGATTTGTTTTTACTTTACATATAATTTAAGTAATATGTAACTATTGATTATTTGGATACTTCTTAATATATTAAGGAAAATCAAAAAACAACACTGAACGTTGGAAGTCTACTGTTGCTTATACTTTTTTTTTAATTGTGTCTAGTTCCCATTCACTGCATCTTGTAAATGATCTCATCTGATAGTATTTCAGAGCTACAGTGTTACAGAAGATATAGTATCTAGGTTACATTCAAGGAATAAACTGCTCTACTGCTATGTTCTGCTTTACATGAGGTGAAGTAAATCAATGACAAATGAAAACTGATAGAAAAAGAGACTGATAGAGGACATTTATTCTGTATCTAGATATGTCTTCTTCATAGAGGGTGCATCACACATTTTAAAGTATTAGTGAAATATCTCTACCTTCATATGAAGTATTTTTTTAATCTGAAGATACATATTTCATACAGATGTTCTAACATTTCATATGCGGTAGTTCATAATATGTTTTCTCAGGACAGAAATGCAGTTAATGATTGTAAGGGTTGCTCAATTTGCTGTTATAGGAAAGGTAGGTCAGAGTTATACATTAATGGACATTATTTTATGCCCCTTTGGAAAAGAAATTAATAAACAGTGGTAATATGCAGACATATACCCATGAGGCTAGTATTATATAGTGCAGACTACTAGACAAGAGAGAAAGAGTATTCAGGAACATATTTTAAACATTAGAAATGTTAGTATATCTAGTTCCATGGTCATGCATTATTTAGAGAATGGAACAGTGATCCATCTTTTCTGAATTCTTCTTATAATTTTTATTTGTGAGAATACAGACCTATATTTAAATGTATCTTATGTTTAACTGAGAAAAGCCTCCACACCCCCCTTACTTAAATATACCAACTCCGAGATTGCACTACATTTTGGAAATGGGAAATATTCCCTTTCCCCTCTGTACAGAGATCTCTATTCAGTCTGATCGAACTTTTACAAGTTATATATATATATATATATATATATATATATATATATATATATATATATATTTGATTATAATTACATTGGAAGCTATATGTTTATTTAAAATATCTATTTCGTTTGTATGTAATTTTCTATAAGAAAACTTTGTCACTGTAGGTTGCATTTGTCAGGTTGGTTTTGTATTGATGAGCTTATTTAAGGGATGATGTGCCTGTTTATTATTATGTTATACAATTAAGATTGAAGGTAGAAGCTGAGTTGCTAGTTTCTTTGTTTGTGCAATAAAGAAACTATTGTAAGCTTCATTTTCCACCTGGCAAATACTGTCTAATTTATACTTTTTTTTAAATATTATTTGTCAATCATGTATGAGTGGATATTAATAAGTTACAAGGCTTTTTTTCACAAATTAGTCATTTTCATTTTTTAGTCTTGTATACTAGTCACAGCAAATCCCAAGTTTAAAGAGATGGAGCAGAAGACTAACACCCTCGTTGTCAGGGTGCAGGATCAGAATCCTTTTTAGTCCCTTTAAGGCATACTGCTTATACTATTCTTGGTGCATAGTCCCCCCCACGACCCATATCATCTTTCGGTTTTTTGTTTTAGTAATTGCCTTTAAAACCTGTTATTCAAGTGTTTTTTTTTTTTTTTGGTGGCTAGTGTTCTCCTAACTTTAAATGTTATTAATTCATGAGATGTAAGGGTTCTCCTGATGTCTAGTATTTTCAATTGAGCCCCATTATGTTTAAGAGATATTAAGGCTTGACATATAAGATTTTCATCTGGATTTCTAGTGTTTCTCCTGAATCCTAGTTATGTTTAAGTGCCATTATGCATGGCTGTTTCCCCAACTCACATCTTTAGAGTTATTGCTGGTGGCTTTGGTTCCCCCTAACCCATATCTGTAGAGTTATCCCAAGGGGCTAGTTGTCCCCTGACCTAATGAGGCAGATTTCACTTGTTATTCTAGGGTTGTGTAGAAGTATGACATCCACCTGAGTCCCAGGTCCACACAGATACATGCAGACACACACAAGACACACACAGACACACACAGACACACACACACACACACACACACACACACACACACACACACACACACACACACACACACACACACACACACACACACACACACACACACACACACACACACACACACAAACACACATACATGCACAGTCTCAGTCCTTAACACTACAGAACCACTAAACGCCCCAGAAATTACCTCTTCCACAATGGATAAGCATTTCCTTTTGAATGTGTTCATTACCAGTAGTGGCCAAGGGCAGACATGTTAAGTTACTGCAGCTCTGAATTGCTCTGCCTCATAAACGCAATCATTCTGCTGCATAAATGCTTTGCCATGGCCAGTTCCAAGGGAGAGCACATGGCTAATTAGCATATGTCTCTCCCCAGAATGCCTCATTAGCATCAAGCATGGCTCTGGAGACAGTCACTTGTGGTACTGCTCATAAAAGGACCATATTATGGCTATCTCTGAATTTGGAAAAGTTCTGAATTCAGGCCTTAGTGCTATTGATGCCTGATTTTTTGTGATCACTGAAATTTTGATGCCATGGGTTTGTGTTGTGGATTGCTTCTTTTTTTTTTTTGTCAGTTTTGTTTTCTATTGTTTGGGCCTTTTATCCCCAGGCTTCTACTGCAAAGTGGCTTTTGCCTGGTCATCACAAGGAGAAATAAACACATAATAAATACATTTTTATGATGCATGCTGATAGTGTACGCTTTCCTTAGGTATTAGTGTGTATAAAATAGTATTATAGTTAACTTATGAGGCAAATACTTCTATTTTTTTAAAGATATGCTCTAAAATTTCTAATAGAGTATCACTTTTACACAGATGATGCATTTATTAACATGTGACTGAAATATATTATATGATATTTTTATGAAAGGGTTTATATGAAGACATTAGTTGCAGAAGTTATGATAAAAATGAAAAAAGTTAGATAAGCCCCATATTAAACAGGTATATACATTAGGCAAGTAAACAAGTCAGGCAAAGCAATGAAATCATAAGACTTATAGGAAATGCAAGATACTTGTGATGATTTTTGCCTTGCTAATACCCACTCTTTTAGGATGTAACTTTGGAATATCACCTATCCCCCACAGCTGAAAGGTATTTAATAAACTTATTCCAGCTATTTTTCATATGCCTAACACACATAAAAATGAGTATGACCCCTCCCCATTACAAATCTAGAATGGCCATAGGAGGGTCAAAAACAGAGCCCTTAGCTAAATGGGTTGATCAAAAATTGAAGGAATTTTTTAATAATAAAACACATGTACCTAAACATTCCTGCATTGTTTCACCAAAATAGCAGTTAGCCCTTTGGACAAGGACAGTTATATGATGACAATGGATGTAAATGATTTATTTTTGTTATTTCATGTGAAAGAAGGCTAAATTGGTTTAGAGAAGTACTGGTAACTGATTCTAGTCTAACCCATGAGGAAATTAATTTTTTTAACTGACATGATTACAATGCTATCACTCAATAACGTTGCCTTCTTTGAGGATGAACATTACAATTAGAGGGGATGCAAAGGGTGCGGCTTCAGCCCCAGTGTTTGCCAATGTAATAATATGGTTCTAGGAAAAGAACTATATTATTTAATATGAATATTGGACTCAAATTGATTTATATTTTAGATTCTAGTTCTATATATTATTTTTTTATGGTGCAACGTCAATGTGCTTTAAGATTTTATTACTTATTTTAATCACATTGTTGATTTTTTTTAAAAAACTACTAGTGAATTTGATTTCATGAAAATTAACTATTTTATATTTTAGTATTAGTAAAAATTGTATTTATATGACGTATGACTCTGACATACATTGTGAGTCTACATTCTATAATAGTTTTTTGATATTTTTATAGCTACCATCCTTTATGACAGGAGAATAATTTACTGGAAGGACAGTTTGATAGATCAAGATAGCTATTTGAGGAAAAAAAGCACTTTGAAAAGAAATAGATTGTTGAGTAATATGTTTTAGGATAGTAAAATAAAGCAAAAAACAGAGACCAATTGCCAAACAGTCACAAATCAAAAGAAAAAAGCACCCAGATAGTTGCTGCTCACCTACAAACTTCTTTAATAACACAGCATAGCACATCCAGTAAAAAATAACGTTGAACACAGTTCTCAGTACGTTTTCATCTAAGACTTCATCAGAATGGTTACAAACAAAACTCCCTCCCATTTTATACAAAAAACTTCGCCAATAAAGTGATTAAAACAATACATGAACTCATTAAGCTTTTTAAACTGTTTAACACAACCAAGAACTTGCTTGTGAACATAGTACTTAAACTGCTTAAAGTTACTATAAAAATGGCCCTACATATTATTTTATTAAAAACTAGTAATCTCTATTTATACACAATCATAAACATTTAAAAAATGTGTGTTAAAATATATATATATATATATATATATATATATATATATATATATATATATATACGGGTCTACTTCGTAACAACGAAAGACCAGAAGAACGAAACGCAGAACACCGAGACGAAAACAATGAAACCCCAGAATACCGAAAAACATGTAAGTTTACAAAATACACATAACACACAAAACATGCTCACAACTGCCCCACACTACTAAACAAAACACCCTACACTAATGATAGTTAGGGGGGCAAGCCCCCCAGCACCCCCACACCCCCTACTTTAATATTCCAACTCCAAGATCGCACAAACAGACACACAAGGCAAACACACACCCTCACAGTACAGTCCCTCACACACACACACACACACACACCACAGTCACAACACACACTTACACATAGCCTTTCCCCTCTCAAATACACTCACACACACACACACTTACCTACAGCAGAACATGAAAATGCTAAGTCAAACTCCCATAACATCGGGATTTTGAATTTTGCGCTTTTCGGTGTTCTGCAGTTTCGTTGATTTCATCTCAGTGTTCCGGATTTCGATCTTCTGCTCTTTCGTCCAACTCAAGTAGACCCATATATATATATATATATATATATATATATATATATATATATATATATATATACACATATATATATATATTTATATATATATATATGTATATGTATGTGTGTGTGTGTGTGTGTGTGTGTGTGTGTGTGTGTGTGTTAAAACATATTAAACCGAAACATAAAGAGAATGCATATAAAAAAAAATACGTTGCTGCCCTCTAGTAACCTAAAAGTTCATAGCATCAAAAATCAAAGTGTCACACTGTCTGAAACCATGGAGTGGTCAGTACCTGTATGTTAAAATCTGCCTTATTAAAACATTAAAAATCTAACTTATTAAAACATTAAAACATTTCTGAGGGATATGTTATGTTTAAATACTTATGTACAAAAATGAATGAATAAATAAATACATACATAGATACATCGATAGGGTACTAGGTTGCCCTATAATTTAGCCGCTCTTAATTTCAAAACAGGTGCAAGGGAGACCATCTCATTAAGCCCTGGCCATTTATTTGCCTCAGGGACCAACTGCCAATAGATGTCTCAATATTCAATTTGTATCTAGCATGATCCCCCACAAATATCCATCTGGACTTCCTCTAGCACAAAAAATACAAAAGTAGCCTCTTTGCATGTCAAAGTATGTTTATATAGGGCATTCTTATTATTGCCCTTTTAATATCATAACTGTGCTCATATATTCTTCTTTTTAAGCACCTTTCTGTCTTTCCTACATAAAAACTCTTACATTTTCCACATAGGGCCAAATATACTAACCCTTTAGAGTCACAGTTAGAATAACATTTTGTACTAATGCATCTATTTCTGCTAGGGATACAAACATCTGATTTGTTAATAATAAAAGGGCATTGTGAACAAGTACCACATTTATATGTCCCTACTCTTCTAAATCTTTTTTCTATGCCTTCTTCTCCAAAACAATTTTTAATACTTTTACCCTTCCTGAATACAAATTTTAAGGGGTCGTTCAATTCAATATTCAAATCCGATATTTTACTAAACGTATCCCACTCCTCCTTCAAAATGGTAGTAATGTTTCCTGCATCTCCACTATAATTCATTACAAAAATATTTTCCACCCTATCATTACTGTCAGTCATCTGTTGGTTGCCCCCTATCTCACTATTCTCTGTTCCTAAAATAGGTGCAAACCTATTATTTCTATTTTCTAGGACTTCAGTAAAAATTTCATTAATAATTTTCTAAGGGTATGCCCTATCAAGGAACATACTTTTCAACAGTTTACCTTCTTGTATAAAATCTTCTTCTTCTGATGTCATTTTACTACCCCTGACATATTGACCTTTCACAATGCTCCTTTTTTGTGTAAATGGATGGGAGCTCTGAAAATGTAGAAAGGAATTGCAGTATGTAGCTTTTCTGTGTACCTTTAAGTGATCCTATTACTATCATAGCCCATCCCTATATTCACATCCAGGTAATCAATAGAACCCTGTCCAATTTTATAGGTGAACCTTAAAAATTCTGTACTGTTAGTAATGTAGTTCAAGAATTCACTAAATTTTTCCTCACTATCTATCCAGAAGAGGCAAATGTCATCCAAAAATCATTGATAAAAGACCCAACAGTCCCTGTACACAGAATCAAAGATGAATTTCTTCTCCCACTAGGCTAGAAGTAAATTTTCAAAGGTTGGAGCACACATGGCGCCCATTGCCACTCCACCTGGCGAAATAATTCTCCTTCAAAATAAATAAAATTATGGTTTAAAACCAGTTCCATTAAGGTTAAAATCAAATAAATATCTCTCTCACTAAAACCTTCATTGTCCCTTAAAATTTCTTCTAAAAATTCCAAGCCTTCTTTATGTGGGATGGAACGAAAGAGGTCAACATCAATTGTAATGAATAACCATCTGTTCCTAAATAAATTATTTTTCACATTTCTGAAGAAATCCCAGGAATCTTTGATAACATTAATTGCTTTATTGAAATATTTTTCTATTTTACATCCAGGAACTTTGCAATAGGGGCTGTAACAGATTGGCTGGCTGCAACCACTGGTCTCATGGGTGGGTCAAGTGAATCCTTATGAACTTTTGGGATACCAAATATTATGGATACCCTGGGCTCTTTGTTATGGAAAAATTTAAAAAGTTTCAATGTCCATCACCCCTTCTAATACTAAATAATTCAAAGCTGCATAAATCTTTCTATAGGCGATGTTAATTTCATTAAGTGAGACCTCTGAATATTTAATACCATCATTTAAAAGCTCCATCATTTTACTTTCGTATATGACTGAGTCTATTTCATGACCCTAACATATTTGTTATTACAAAGTGTGTTTAAAATCTCCCTTTCTTCTTTAGTTAGATTTAACCAAACCCTGTTTTTCACCACTTTTTCCCTTAGGCTACTTTTAACCATGTTCTTAAAGTTCTTTAATTGTGGGTGGAGGGGTGGGTTCCATACACACTTTCTCTTCAAGGTTTCTACTTTTTCTTTTTGTTCACCCAGTAATAATTTAAAATTTTTCTTTCTTACGAACATTTTTAAATAAATAAGTAAATTAATGATCTCACTCTTCTTCTTAGGAACAGACTTAAAAGCTTTCACAAATAACCTAAAAAAATTCTTCATTCACTTCCAAATTACTATAATTAAATATTTTATACACCTGAAAGGTTAAAATATTGTTGTTATTAATTATCTGGTCAGTAGTCAGAACCACCCCTTCAGACCCCATATCAGACACCTGATTCAATAACCATGGTTCATGCCCTTGTTGTGCCACTCCCTCCAATTGCCATGTTGGTAATCCACAATTCCTTTGTTTTTCAATCTTTTGGACCTCTGGGGGGGGGTATCCTAAAGGGTCATTTATATCTCCTGGGCCAACCACACTTTCATTATACATTTCATTATTAACACTAAGTCTGTCTTCTGTTCTACCATTATTAAAACATTCTTCCCCACCCTGTAAGGCCATTTTTCTATTCTAGACATATTATTAAAGCTCCTGGGTTTAGGGTAGTGGATCCTCTGTGCATATTCACTAATATCTCTATTCAACTTTCTTTTTTCCTATAAACTATATTGTTAATCTTATCATCCACCTGTTTCCTCAGTTCTAAATATTTTCGTTTCTCTTCCTCAACAGTAAATAATACGTCATTGACCAAACAATTGTTCACTTTAACAATCCTTTCATTTAAAACCTCCATCAATTTTTCATGTTGTTTTATTATAGCTCTAAGAATTTCAAAACCATAGTTGTCAAAAATATCTAAGAGTTCCATGTGAAAGTCTGACCCTTCTTCTACATTGTTAGGGAATCTATACACCCTTAAACCTTTTGGTACAACTCTAGAATTAATGCACTCTCTTAAGTATAAATTATCCACATTTAAAGTTTTAAACTTGAACAATAAATCATTTAGCTTACTTAAATTATTAGCATAGGTGTCAGAATCATCAGCAACAACAGTATGAACATACTTGTCAACTTTAACATTTTGTTATATTTTAGATTCAAATTCTGTATATTATTTTTTATGGAGCAATGTCAATGTGCTGAAAGCTTTTATTACTTATCTTAATCATATTGTTGATTTTTTTTAAATTACTAGTGCATTTGATTTTATGAAAATTAACTATTTTGCATTTTACTACTAGTAAAAATTGTATTAATAGGATGTATGATTCTGATATACATAGTAAGTCTACATTATATAATAGTTTTTTGATATTTTTATAGCTACCACTCTTTATCACAGGAGAAGAGTTTACTGGAAGGACAGTTTGATAGATCAAGATAGCTATCTGAGGAAAAAAAAGCACTTTGAAAAGAAATAGATTGTTGAGTAATATATTTTAGGATAGTGGTACCCCCAGTATTTAATTAATGAGATAAAAGAAATGTTGTTAAAGAGCCATGAGGAGAAATATACACTAATTTTGAAGTGCAAAACATCACTCCTATTAGTGGAAATAGGGCTACAAAAATGAGTATAGTAATGCTATGTTAGTTCCTTTTTTGTGAGAAAACCAAAGTGGTGAAATAAGTTCTAAGGAAAAATTGGAACTTAGCATTTCAATTATTTGAGAAAACCAATATGCTGGGGGAAGGTCCAAGTTTTTTATATAAACAAAGTAATAATTTGAAAAATATTTTGGAAAACTCACACCCAAAGGTGGTACATTATGTTATGAGTAAATGTGGGTCATGTCAACAATGTAGATTTGTT
This sequence comes from Protopterus annectens, assembly GCF_019279795.1. NCBI lineage: Eukaryota > Metazoa > Chordata > Ceratodontiformes > Protopteridae > Protopterus > Protopterus annectens. The sequence goes on along the minus strand of NC_056743.1, from coordinate 757,075,401 downwards.
TATGATGGGACTAAGGTTTCTGTCACAACTTAAGCATGTGTTCTAATAAATAGTGGAAAATATAATTGTAATACCCTAGGACATACCTTATATTGCAACATGTCTTTCACGTGAATTATTTGACATAAGAAAAACTGATAGACAATTAAGGCTGAAAATATATGAGCATCTATACTCCAATAAAAAGAATTGTGGGAATAGCGGCTAGGCATGCTATTAAAATGTCTTTTACACACGGTATCTAATGGCAAATGGAGAAGGGATATTGTTAACAGAACAGAATGTAATGAATACAAATAGATAACTAGGCTAAATGCAATATGCTCACCATGCCTGAATGAAACTTGCCCTTTAAATCCAATTTTACATTTAAGAGGTTTACATTCTTGATCACCTAACATTGTACATTTATTTAAGCATTTCTGTGCAGGACTTGAACACTTGATAAAGCATTTCTGTATATGAAAGCTTCTATTTATATTTTACTCATTAAATATTCATTGCTGGAAACTATTATTTTATTTTATTGTTCAACTACTTAAGATTAGACATTGTTTTTTACTCCAGACTTGGTGTAATTACTGGCATTATGTTATGCCTGTTGTAACTTTTTACAGAAATAGATTTTAGTGAATAAATTCAAATTTGGTAGGGACTTAATGAATGTCATGTAATATTTAATACATGTTAATGTTCCAATTAGGCACAGAGCTAGGACATTGAGCATAGGACTCAGCTACTCCTACTACAGAGATGAAAGTAATTTTTCAGTGCTATTCACATGCATATTTTACTTCATCTATCATACTAATGCTATTTTATGAATTAAGTCTGTGTGCAATTTTTGTAGACATGTTGGCAGGTATTCTTACTCAAGGTGCATAGCCCACAATAGCCTATAATACCAAAATGAAGACTATGCAGCTATACAGTGATTCAAAGTTACAGCTAGTCCTAAAGGGTAATAAGCAAAATGTCAGAGGAATAGGGGTGTGCAAAGAATCACAGGATGACTTGCATAGAAAGAGGCACAGTATAATGGTTGCATAATAAGATGTGCAGAAGGTTTTGTGAAAGCAGATGAACTTCTAGTGGTCAGGAACAAATGTGTGCAGTAAGTTACATATAAGAATAATTCTAAAAAATTTGCCAAAATTTGTGGAGTTGCAATTAATGAATATGACAGAATCATCTGCAGCTTTTGTTTTGCACCATTGGATATGCTTGAGAATATCCTATATTTTGGTGCATGCAACATCCAAAGAGGACATGACCAAAACTAATAAAGCAGAGGGTAAAAAGCAATTAAATAACTGAAGAAGAGCTGACTGTCTTGTTTTATGTTAGCAAATGTATTATATGAGAGTTCCCTGATATGTATACTCGACAAATTGGATCTGTTAGAAGGCATCAGCTTGGTGTAGCAGAGGACTCCAAAGTATGCATTATTCAGACTGTAGAGTATTCAAGAAGTTCAGTGATACATTTCTACAACATGTGGATAAGAATATCTGTTTTTCTAGCACATTGGTGGAGAGATTGAGAAAGAGAGACTCCACCAGGCATGGTTTATATGATATCACATACCTCTCAAAAGTACAGGGAGCTTTAGATTTCTCACATGTCAGCAAAGGCCCAATCCGTTTACACCAGTGGCATATCAATAAGAATGACTACTATTATATCAACTGTCAGGTAGTGTGCAATGCATAGTACTGATAATCAATGTCTACAAAACATCCTGACAGTTCCAAACATTTTTGCATGTGACATACAACTTCAGCTGTATCACAGTTTCCAACACCATAAAATTCCACAGTTCCACCTTTCAAGTATGTGCAGACACTGGTAATCTCACATATCTACAGCCATGCAAGGTATGTATCCATATGCCAGCCCACTTATTTCCCTACCATGATTCTAGTGAGATAGGATAGCCACTGGGTCCCTAGCTGATGATGCTCATGAGGATGCTAAATGGCACATCAGAAAAGAAATGTAGTATCAGCCATGTACAAAAAAGAAACATTGTAGGACAAGAGTTTAGCCTGCTGAAAGCATAATTATGTGGAGCACTGCAGTACAGCCATTCATAGCCTGCTAGCTATTTGTAGCATGCTGCTTGCTATACTACATGACTACCAGAAATTAGGCAGCCCATCTCTCAGAACATCTTGACCTGCAGTAAAAGGAACAGTCACAGCCATAGAACCTATGGCTACCACCAGTAAAGGCAGCAGTAATGACAGTGATGCCAACAGACAGCAACCAATGGCCAGAAAACACTTTCCAGAGAGGTTTGTGCACAGTGTATGTCAGAACAGGAGCATCAGCATTATATAGTTTACGTCTATGGGCCCTGAGATATATACACTGGCAATGAGAGGTCAAAAAGAAAAAATGATGCAGGATATGCTTTAAAGGTTATGCAAGGCAGTACTTGATTAAGTCACATTATATATCAGACTTCGCCACTTATACCATATGGCGGAGGGACGTTAGTGTGAGACACAGCCATCCTCATTTATTAAGGTGATCAGGGACAGACTAGAATGTGACTGGAAACACAACCTATGGGGTTACAGGGATTTACAGTGAGCAAAAGCTGATTAGTAGGTCTTATGATGGCAAAAATAATGACATCTATCCCTGAGATAATCTCCTCTGAAGACATACTGGGTAAGCCACATACAGCACTAAGTTTCAGAGTATTGTATCCCTATTACTGCAGGTGCAACTGGGCTCCTTATAATCCCTCTGCCCAGGCACACACAAAATTGTGGACAAGGACGTGAGGGTGGTACTCACTGTCCTTTGCATTAAGGTGAGTATGGTGCCATATGCCACCACAAACATCATTAAACCTGTCATCTCAATATCTATTGAATCCATTGCTTCTTGGAGACACTATTGGGTGATAGCATTGTGGAAGCTGCACAACAGAGCAATCATTTCGACATCAGCATTGCTGACTGCAGACTGTGGATAGAGTATAGCACTGCACATCACCTGACTGATCCCAAGCATCACTAATATAATGCATACAAGCTGGAAAATCAGATAATGCCTTCAGGCTGCTGTGCAGTAGATATACATTCAATGGATGCAGGGGGCTCATCTGGTGTATCATCCCCAGTGAAACAATGGTGTTCTCTGGTAAGGGGGATTCCTCCCTGATAGGAATGGCATG
>NC_056743.1:756994711-757069711 GCF_019279795.1 Protopterus annectens | reverse complement strand
TGTGCTGTTTGACTTGTGGATGTGTAACAGCTCTATCAGGGTTGGATTTGTGAATGTCTTGGAGGTCAGGCATAGGTCACTCCTTTAATAGTTGGCAGGAGACAGAGTAAATGGATAGGGCTTTTAGTCTATCCATATAGGACATGTTGTTTACACCCTGTATTTTCTTTGTGAGGAACCTCTGAGGTCACTGCAGCTGCTGTAAGCACATAGTCAAGTGCATGCCAAATGGTGCATTGTACTTGACTATTGATATAATAAGGGTTGAGCACAGCAGGGCTATAATTTCCTTGGATCTTGATACCATACGTTTACTTATAAGTTGAGTCACATATAAGGACTTCCTCACCACTGTGGGCACATGGCAGTCAATGTCCATGCTACTATCTATCTGCGTACCTAGATATCTCACCTCTAAGTTTACTCTTAGGGGTGTGCTATTAATGTTCTTATTTCTTCGGGGGATTTTGACTTCTCAAAGGTTATCATAATACATTTCTTCACATTTAGTTTTAGGCTATGTTTCTGGCTCCAATCATTTGTCTGATCTAGACCCTCCAGAAGCATATTTACCTTGCTGGGGGATTCAATGATTGCCCCAAGCTTGCAGGCTCCAGCAGACTTTATCAATCAGAAGCCTTCCACATTAGAATTGACTTCAGAGAAGCATATTCCAAACAGGAGTGGTCCCAGCACTGACCCCTATGGCACACCACTAGTAACTGGCCTCTTGCTGGAACTAGATTCACCCAGGTTAACCACCAGTGTCTTGTCCATAAGACAGATGGATATCCATCTAGTAACATGGGAATTTATGCCCAGTTTTGTGAGTTTATTTATAATAACTGAAAGGAGAATTGTGTCAAATGTCTTGGTCAGGTCAAGGTAGATAATAGGTACTGTTTTACCCTCATTCATGACCTTTGTGATTTTCTCAAAGAAATCCACCAGATTCAGTAGACATGACCTGCCCTTGACAGTGACAAATTGGGTTGGGTTCAGTGTTGGAGATTTCCAATGTCATTATTTATCAGGTCCATGATTATTTTGTCCATGGCCTTTTGCACAAGGTAGTTAAACTTATGGATCTGTAATTTCACACATCAGCAGACAGTCCCCCTATATGCAGAGGGATGACTGTTGTTGTCCTCCACTCTATCAGGATAAAGATGGTCTGGAGACTATAGTTAAACAGAAATCCTAATGGCCCTGATACATCCTGATGTAAGCTATTTAACCTGGTGTATCATCAGACCTCACTTAACCTGTGTTTAGCTTTAGATTGCACAGTGGTAACTTGTTCTAGTGTGGTAATTGGAATAGAGTGGTGGAGGGTATTTCTTGGGGGAGAGCTGGGGATGATGGAGAGTTGAAATTTGAGCTGAATTTGTCAGCCAGCAGATTTTCTATATCTTCTGGCTGAGTATAGGTCATACCATCTACAACTAATTCCACACATTTTTGGGTGTTGCAAAAAAACACTTTAACATAACTTCAGCAAACAATACTACAACTGACTCATTCCGAACGCAGAGCTGTTAGAACTCACTATAGATGACAATATGAAAACTTGACCTGCACACCCTCTTAGCAGTAAAAAAAATAAAAAACCTCCAAAACACCGTTTGTTGTACACAGCCAAACTTTTGCAAACAGATAAATCAAGACAAGCACTAGTCAAAGTCTGCTTGCTACCAGGGACGTCAGGAGGCATACTCACTGTACGCATTTCAGTACAGTGTTTGTATGGAGGGGGTAGCACAAGACAGGTGCTAGGATCTAGGAAAAAAAGCTTAAACAGTGTCTTCTCCTTTAAGGAAGGTCATGTGTGCGTCATACGCACACTAACGCTGATGTAAGCTTATTTTTCACTTGCGCGCAATTTAAAATAGTCGTTTCGTTGAGACAGAAGGTAAGTATGTAAAATGAATGGTGTGTGTGTGTGTGTGTGTGTGTGTGTGTGTGTGTGTGTGTGTGTGTGTGTGTGTGTGTGTGTGTGTGTGTGTGTGTGTGTCTGTGTACGCTTATGTTATTTATTTATTTCTAGAGGTTCTGTTCATTTCTGTGTGTGTGTGTGTGTGTGTGTGTGTGTGTGTGTGTGTGTGTGTGTGTGTGTGTGTGTGTGTGTGTGTATGTGTGTGTATGGATGCATGTAAGCTGAACTAGCCATTCTGTTTAAATGAGAGATAAAGTGTATGTGTGTTAGTTACTGTGTGAGAGAGTAGGTGTGTGTGTGTGTGTACAATTATATTATTTATTCTGGAGGTTCTATTTGTTTCTGAAAGAGTGAGAAAGTGTGTGTGTGTGTGTGTGTGTGTGTGTGTGTGTGTGTGTGTGTGTGTGTGTAATCTGAACTAGCCGTTCTGTGTGAATGAGAGATAAAGTGCATATGTGTGTGTGCGTATGTTTAACATACCTCTTAACTGTCCAGATTTAGCCTCATAGTCTGTTTCTCATAAAATTTGTGGGTTTCTGGCAAAAAACAGAAGACTGAAGTTAGTATATTCTTCAGAATGTACATTCTAGTACAAATCCAGTTATTCTAGCAACTTTCTTAGTTAAAAAGAGCAATATTTAAAATCTATCCCTGTCAAACCTCTCAACTGTCCAGATTTTCACAGAATGTCTAGATTTTTGCATCATATTTTTGTTCCATTTCTCCTACAATTGGTGCTTTTCTTGCAAATTACTGGCTAACCATTGAGGACTGAAGTGTGAAAATAATGGCAGGCATTTAAGTTTCAAACTCCACATGCTTCAGAAAATTCATGCTAATGTAAAACCTGGAATTATATCAACTTTCTAAGCCTGTAAGGGCAATATTTAAAAAGTTTTCATAGTTTTAGGCCTTTGTCCCCCCCATAACTACTGGCTTTGTCCAGATTTCTTGCTTGAACAGGTTGAGAGGCATGATCCATATTTTGGGCTTTGTCCAGATTTCTTGCACTAAGAGATTGAGAGATATGTGCACCTCTCAGCTGTCCAGATTTTTCAGAATTCCCTGATTTTTGCCCAGTTCCTCAATATTTGTGGTTTTCTGGCAAATCACTGAAAATTGAAATAAATGTCATACAGCTGAGCTGGGCTTCATTTCCTTTAGAAAATGCATGCTAAGACAAATGTTGTTATTCTAGTAATCTTCCAGATCTGTAAGAGCAATATTTAAAATCTGTCCCTGTTTTAAGCTTTGCCCAGATTTCTTATGCTAACAGGTTGAGAGGTATGACGGTATGGTTTGTAATGCTCTACTTAAGGGGGAGGGCAGGTTAGTCACTTAAATTGATCAGGCTTGACCCTGTAATTTGGTTACAGGAGACAAAGCCTGAATTCTCCGTATCAACTACCAGACTGCTGAAGGAATTGTGAGCTCCAATGAAGACAAGAGCCTGACTACCAGACTGCCAACGGAATTGTGAGTTTGGGTTTCAGTACATTTTCAAGGGACTGAGTTTCATTTCATTTTCATGGAATTGTGAGTTTCAAGGGAAGATAAATGTACTGTTGCTCATGCTAAGTCTGTTTTCAGTGTGCCACTAACTGTTTTGTTTATCAAATGGCCGTCACTGTTTGTGTTGTAGAATTTGAAAGCAGTGTTAGTAGCATAATTGCCTTTGGTGCAGAAGGCTGTGGATTCTACTCCCACACTATTTGGATGGAGTGCTGGTATTGCAGTGCCATTTTGATTGTGGATTATTTGGTGCATTTTAAGGGGGTGTAGGGATTCTACACTCCTGAGTGTGTCCTCCTTTGTATAAGATGCCTAGTAACTATGAACTTCTTGTTGGTTTGTCAGTCATTCCATATTGCAATATTACCAGCTTACCATTTTTTAATGTAACATTGGCAATTCATTTTTCAAAGGCAGCAGGCACTGAATTTGTAGATGAAACACGTGAAATGCAAAGTTGTTTGCCAGTAGCAACCTCTTCATTAGTTACGTATCTCTTTAATGTAGCATTATGTAGACAACTTTTACTTCTGCAAAGATTGTGCTTTTTGAATAATATTGGTGGATTGTAATGACAGAAGTTTTAGTGGCATTTTATGGTTGACATTTTCTGAAATGGGTAGTTTTATCATTATTGTTTCATTGCTTTCTAGAAGAATGTTCATAAGTACGAATTTAAAACACCATTCTAACAAATTGTGATGTATTGTATAAGGAATATAATTTATAATGAGGGTGAATCAAAGAACACATACATGTGTGCATAGCCCTATAAATGTGTGCAAGGAGCAAAACAGTTCAAAGCTAAACTTGATCCTCCGCTGTTAGATGCATTTTCTTTTAATGTGGGTTTCATGCCATTTCAGAGAATGTGCGTTTCAAGGGCAGAGAAGTTTACTGCTCATGCTAAGTCTGTTTTCATTGTGAGCCTGTATTGTTTAGCAAATGGCTATCAGTGTTAGTGATATTTTATTTGAATATCTGTAATCATTGTAGAAGTAAATAAGAAAATATGTTCCCTACATTTTTATTTAAAATATCTATGATAATTCTTTCCATGGCTTTACATACAAGACCAGTCAGAATTATGGTCTGTGGTTATCCAGGTCCGTAGAAGGCCAAACCTTGTGCTAAAGATTAACTGCTGCAGTCCTCCATTCACTAAGGATGAAGCCAATTAGTAGGCTAATGTTGGACGGTGATTTTAGAGTGCTTGATAGCTCATGTTTCATGCTATCCAAGAGGTATGCCAGGATATTATCAGGGCCCATTGAGACGTTATTCTTTGCCTTGGACAATGCATTGAAGACCTATTTGCTAGTGATAGTCAGAAGAGTTATTGCAGGAGGTGTCTCCTGAGAGGTATTCATAGGTTTATAGGTAGATACTAGGCTATCTGCCCTAGGGCATTTATAAGCCTAGCCAGAGTGTATTTGGCTTCCGCCTCCCTATTAGATTAGCCTACTGTGCCTCTGTAAAGTAGATCACAGAAGGTACCCTTTTAAGATTAGTTTACTGTGCCTCTGTCTAGCAGGGACACAGGAGAGATCCCAGGGGTGAATTTGCGATTTCCCATCCACGCGTCCAAATTTCACTTGAAGATGGTCAGCGAGGGGCTATGTCTAACATGAACTGGGATTCTATTCCAGAGTGAGGGGAGCCTCTGGGAAATGAATCTGTCCCTCCAGCATGTCCTATTTATTTTTGTGCTGAGGTTTAGGTCCCTGGAGCATGTAGCTCTAAGAGATTTGGATTTTTTGAGGTGGAGCATGTCCATTAATTCTGGGTTTGACATGGCTTTGTACGTCAGGCATAGATCGCCTCCAAGTAGGCGGTAAGCAACTGAGTAGAGCTGGAGTTTCTTTAGTCGAGCTGCATAGGACATCTGTTTGTAGCCCATGATCCTCTTGGTGAGGTACTTTTGGGGTCTCTCCAGTTGCTGCAGGTGTCATGTAAGATACATCCCAAAAGGGGCATTGTATTCAATTATGGGCCTGATGAGTGACGAGTAGAGGGGCACAATGACCTCTCTTGATCTAGATGTGAACCCTTTCGTGATAAGGTGGGCTATATAGAAGGTCTTTCTAACAACTTTGGCAACATGATTATCAAAGGACAGATTACTATCTACGTTGGCCCCAAATCTCTAATTACTTCTTCCGTACTTAATGGATTACCACCTATGTGGTAATTTGTGGGCACCCTGTTTTTCCCAAAGGGAATGACTATGCACTTTTTAGCGTTTAGCTTGAGGCCGTGGCTCTGGCACCAAGCATCCGGCTCTGTGAGACCCTTTTGGAGGATGCTTGTGTCAGCTGGAGATTTGATTATGGCCCCCAGTTTGCAGTCATCTGCGAACTTTGTCAGCCATAATCCCCCTGTGTTAGCCTGAACCTCAGAGAAGTATATACCAAACAAGAGAGGTCCCAGAACTGAGCCCTGTGGGACTCCACTTGTAACTGGTTTGGATTCAGACATGGCACCTGCAATTCTGAACATGTGGGTTCTATCTCTGAGCCAGTTTGAAACCCATCTTGTGATATAGGGGTTGATATTTAAGCTGGTAAGCTTATTTATGATGCCCAAGTGAGGTATTGTGTCGAAGGCTGTGTGGACTACCTTGCCCTCATCTATGGCTTTGGTAACTCTTTTCAGAGAAATCAACTGGTTTAAGAGGCAAGATCTGCCCTGAACAAAGCCGAATTGGGTAGGGTCCAGTGTCTGGAGGCTCCCAATGTCTTTGTTTATGAGTTCCATGATAATACGCTACATAGCTTTACAGACCAGACTAGTCAGGCTTATGGGGCGATAGTTTCCGGGGTCCATTGTGGCACTACCTTTGTGGAGTGGGACCACTGTAGCTGTACGCCATTCTTTGGGTACATATCCTGTAGTAAGGCTAAGTTTGAACAGTGACTTAATGTGAGGGTTCAGTTCTTCTTGGATCTCATGTAAGACACAGCCTGGGACACCGTCCGGTCCCATAGATGCTGTGTTTTTTGCTTTGGAGGGGGCAGCTTTCACCTGTACATCTGTGATGTCAGGGAGATTACATTCAGTTGGGATAGGCATTTGCTCCTTTGGGGAGGAAGGGGGGGAGAAGTTTGCGCTGAATCTGTCTGCCAGGATGTTGGCTATGTCTGTAGGTTCGGTATATTTTGTATCGTTATGCAACAGTTCAGAGCATATCTGGGAGTTTTCGCCCATGTTCCTGACATAACTAAAGAAGGCCTTGTGATTATCTTTAGTGTCTAGGGCAATTTTTCTTTCGAAACTGGCCTTTGATGATTTTATGAGGGATCAAAGTTTCTTGCTAATACTGATCAGAGATGCCTTCCCTTTTTGGGATTTTGCTCTGTCATGTAGTAGCTTCCTCCTTCTGTTGTATAGCTTATTTATGGCCGGGGTGCACCAGACCGGTCTCCTGTTTTTGGAGGAGTGAGTCTTGCTTTTATTTGGGATAGCACAATCCATGCATTCCTGCAGGTGCTCATAGAATGCATTTGTAAAGGATTCTGCGGATTGGGCTGTATTATCCTCTGGCCCAGGGGCTTTGAAGGATTCCACCTCAGTCTTGAGAAGTGCAAAGTTGGCTTTTGAGAAATTCTTTACAGTGATTTCCTTGGCTGGGGGTGGGGACGGGATATGGATGTCCAGGGAAATTTATTTATGGTCTGGTCTTACCAATGAGGGGTTTACCTCTGGTGTGGAACATAGAGTCCCCATGTTGGTGATGCCAGGTCCAATATGTTGTTCCCTCTTATGGGAGTGGTGATCAGTTGTTCCATTGCATTAGAGTTTATAAATTCAAGGAACCGTTGGGCGAGAATGTTTGGGCTTGAGTAGTTTTCCCAGTCAATGTTTGGGTAGTTAAAGTCACCCAATAACATAGTGTTTGGAGAGACCTTCATATTCTCCAGTGTTCTCTGGAATGCCAAATGGGGTTCCTGTAATATGGAGGGTGTTCTGTAGCAGGCTACAAACTGAAAGGCAGTTTTGCCTGCTGTTAGTTGCACATGGATGGTTCCCGATGCTTCATGCAGTGCCACTAACCTGGAGGTGTAGGTATCTTTGATGAATATAGATACCCCCCCTCATTTTGTGCTTCGGTCCGAGTTTTGGGGCCGAAACACATGGTATAAGTTATAACCTGGTAGTGCTGGGGTGCTCTCAGGAGCCTTGTACCAGGTTTCAGTTACTGCACAGATATCGATTTTCTCCATACTGAGGAGAGTCTCGAGTGCATGTATCTTGAGGTTTAGACTTCTGGCATTGAGTAGCATTACCTTTAGTTTTTTTATCTTTGGGTTTTCTATGGAGGTGGGTTTGTCCTTTGAGCCTTGCCTAAAAAAGGCACTATGGGGGTGGCAAGAGCCTTGGCCAGTATACATAAGCCTAAGGGTGACAGGTGCAAGCTGTCCCTAGTGAAGCAACGTGGCTTGTCAAGCATGTCATCCCAGGCTGACAGACACTGGATCCCCTTTGAATGACACCAATACTTTAGCCAATTGTTGAAACTGATAATTTTGTCTTTATACTGTGGCATCATTCTTGGTGAGGGCAAGATGCTACTCAAGGTCAGGGTCATACCAGCCTGGACTACATGGTCAGAGAGCTCCCCTGTCTGTTTTCATGTAGTCCAGGGAGGTACATCTCAGGTCATTCACACCAGCATGGACAATGACAGAGTCATACTTGTACTTGCTTTGGAGTGACCTGAGTGTTTGCATTATGTGGCGGATCCTGGCACCCGACAGGCAGCTTACAGTGACCTTCTCCTTGTTCATTCTGGTGAGCGGGACATCAGTGTGCCGGACAATAGAGTCCCCTATAGCAAGTGTATTTGGTGTGTTGTTTGGCCTTAAGGGCTGTGATTGTGAGGCACACTGATTTTGTGAGATATGTGATTTGTGGGTATTGTTGAGGGGTGGCTGTTGCTTGGATATCTGCTTAGGAGGTCTTTGCTGTTTAGGCAGATTTTTATTTAGAGCCTCCAAGTATGTGTTTGTGTGTTTAAGTGATGGGTATGCAGATGCAATAGGTCTGTGTGAGACTGGATTTGTGGTGTGGATGGTTACCTTTTCCTCCTGACTGACTGTGCCAGTCTTGGGTTGAGAGAGCTTTGCCTCCAGTTTGGCTGTGTAACTGCATCTCTCACATGTATTAGAGTTTGTTGGAAGGAGGAGAGGGTTGTCCGTGTACATAAGGCAATTGTAACATTGCCTCAAAATTCCCAGATTCACGAGCTGGACTGGAGAGTAACCTTGAAACTGACCCTTGGACATACCAGATTAGTATAGGGAACTGATTTTTTTACTGATCAGACTAGGGAAGGGAACTGATTTTTCACTTGATCAGGAAGGACCAATCGGGAGTCTAATACTTATGAGAAGTCAAGGAGGGTGCAGTGCTTTAGTTAGTTAGTGTTTCAGTATAAGAGCTGAGCAAGTACAGGGTTTTAGAAGGAGACTAGAGTGATTACTTTGAGAGTTTGAACAGTTCTAATGGAAAAAGTGAAGAGCAGACTTTGTGGAGCCTGGAATAGTTTAACCTGTTTAGGCGGCGCTGCCCGATGCTGCTCAGTGCGCAAAACTGCGCAAAAAGAGAAATGTAGGGTTTTAAGAGAGAGAGATCAAGGAGTTTAGAATTGACACAAAATGGCCAATAAAACTACAGCTTCTAGGTAGTAACCACTCTTCCAGGGACAGGCAGGCTGTTCAGTGTTAACCACTCCCACTGGTGAACACAGAGACTGGCCTTCTAGAAACTTCCAAACAGTTCAGAACAGCAAATCTGTAACTGAACTTTCTTAACTTTCAGAAAGTGGGAAAAAAGCAAGATTTTTTTTTCTTTTTATTGTACTTTAAAGGTAGCAGAGATACACAAGCAGCAAAATAATCACAACAGTGCAATAAACGACCCCACACTTGAGTGCTAGGCCAAAATCAGGTAAAATGCAGTTTTTAGAGAAAAAACGATTTTAAATTAAGTGCAACACAGGAAATGCAGTAAACAGGCTCTAGATGTGTTCCAAGTACTGTTACTGTTACAGATATAAACTTTAGCAAGCCAGAAAATGCCAAAAAGTAGGCAGCAAAGCAGTAAAACTTAAAAAATCTGAAGAAAATACTTAAAATCAAAAAAGTGGCTCCTTTTCTTCTCTCAGCATTTTCTCCCCTTGGTAGTTGCTTCAGCAACAGCTAGCAAGCCTGAAAAGATGCCAAAACCATGAGGCAGCCTGGTTTTAAGAGAGACAGATCAAGGAGTTTAGAATTGACACAAAATGGCCAATAAAACTACAGCTTCTAGGTAATAACCACTCCTCCAGGGACAGGCAGGCTGTTCAGTGTTAACCACTCCTACTGGTGAACACAGAGACTTCCCTTTGGCCCAAGCAAGCACTGGCCTTCTAGAAACTTCCAAACAGTTCAGAACAGCAAATCTTTAACTGAACTTTCTTAACTTTCAGAAAGTGGGAAAAAACAAGATTTTTTTTTCTTTTTGTTGTAGTTTAAAGGTAGCAGAGATACACAAGCAGCAAAATAATCACAACAGTGCCATAAATGACCCCACACTTGAGTGCTAGTCCAAAATCAGGTAAAATGCAGTTTTTAGAGAAAAAAACGATTTTAAATTAAGTGCAACACAGGAAATGCAGTAAACAGGCTCTAGATGTGTTCCAAGTACTGTTACTGTTACAGATATAAACTTTAGCAAGCCAGAAAATGCCAAAACGTAGGCGGCAAAGCAGTAAAACTTAATAAAAAATCAGAAGAAAATACTTAAAATCACAAAAGTGGCTCCCTTTCTTCTCTCAGCATTTTCTCCCCTTGGTAGGTGCTTCAGCAACCACTAGCAAGCCTGAAAAGACACCAAAACCATGAGGCAGCCTGGTTTTAAGAGAGATAGATCAAGGAGTTTAGAATTGACACAAAATGGCCAATAAAATTACAGCTTCTAGGTAGTAACCAATCCTCCAGTGACAGGCAGGCTGTTCAGTGTTAACCACTCCCACTGGTGAATACAGAGACTTCCCTTTAGCCCAAGCAAGCACTGGCCTTCTAGAAACTTCCTAACAGTTCAGAACAGCAAATCTGTAACTGAACTTTCTTAACTTACAGAAAGTGGGAAAAAAGCAAGATTTTTCTTTTTGTTGTAGTTTAAAGGTATCAGAGATACACAAGCAGCAAAATAATCACAACAGTGCAATAAATGACCCCACACTTGAGTGCTATGGCAAAATCAGGTAAAATGCAGTTTTTAGAGAAAAAAAGATTTTAAATTAAGTGCAACACAGGAAATGCAGTAAACAGGCTCTAGATGTGTTCCAAGTACTGTTACTGTTACAGATATAAACTTTAGCAAGCCAGAAAATGCCAAAAATAGGCGGCAAAGCAGTAAAACTTAACAAAAAATCAGAAGAAAATACTTAAAATCACAAAAGTGGCTCCCTTTCTTCTCTCAGCATTTTCTCCCCTTGGTAGGTGCTTCAGCAACCACAAGCAAGCCTGAAAAGACACCAAAACCATGAGGCAGCCTGGTTTTAAGAGAGATAGATCAAGGAGTTTAGAATTGACCCAAAATGGCCAATAAAATTACAGCTTCTAGGTAGTAACCACTCCTCCAGTGACAGGCAGGCTGTTCAATGTTAACCACTCCCACTGGTGAACACAGAGACTTCCCTTTAGCCCAAGCAAGCACTGGCCTTCTACAAACTTCCAAACAGTTCAGAACAGCAAATCTGTAACTGAACTTTCTTAACTTCCAGAAAGTGGGAAAAAAGCAAGATTTTTTTTTTCTTTTTGTTGTACTTTAAAGGTAGCAGAGATACACAAGCAGCAAAATAATCACAACAGTGCAATAAACGACCCCACACTTGAGTGCTAGGCCAAAATCAGGTAAAATGCAGTTTTTTGAAAAAAAAAAATGATTTTAAATTAAGTGCAACACAGGAAATGCAGTAAACAGGCTCTAGATGTGTTCCAAGTACTGTTACTGTTACAGATATAAACTTTAGCAAGCCAGAAAATGCCAAAAAATAGGCAGCAAAGCAGTAAAACTTAACAAAAAATCTGAAGAAAATACTTAAAATCAAAAATGTGGCTCCTTTTCTTCTCTCAGCGTTTTCTCCCCTTGGTAGTTGCTTCAGCAACAGCTAGCAAGCCTGAAAATATGCCAAAACCATGAGGCAGCCTGGTTTTAAGAGAGACAGATCAAGGAGTTTAGAATTGACCCAAAATGGCCAATAAAACTACAGCTTCTAGGTCATAACCACTCCTCCAGGGACAGGCAGGCTGTTCAGTGTTAACCACTTCCACTGGTGAACACAGAGACTTCCCTTTAGCCCAAGCAAGCACTGGCCTTCGAGAAACTTCCAAACAGTTCAGAACAGCAAATCTGTAACTGAACTTTCTTAACTTCAGAAAGTGGGAAAAAAGCAAGATTTTTTTTGTCTTTTTGTTGTAGTTTAAAGGTAGCAGAGATACACAAGAAGCAAAATAATCACAACAGTGCAATAAATGACCCCACACTTGAGTGCTAGTCCAAAATCAGGTAAAATGCAGTTTTTAGAGAAAAAAACGATTTTAAATTAAGTGCAACACAGGAAATGCAGTAAACAGGCTCTAGATGTGTTCCAAGTACTGTTACTGTTACAGATATAAACTTTATCAAGCCAGAAAATGCCAAAAAGTAGATGGCAAAGCAATAAAACGTAACAAAAAATCAGAAGAAAATACTTAAAATCACAAAAGTGGCTCCTTTTCTTCCCTCAGCGTTTTCTCCCCTTGGTAGGTGCTTCAGCAACAACTAGCAAGCCTGAAATTGAGGGGAAAAGGGGGGTGAAACTCGAATTAAATTTCTCAGCCAATAGGTTTGCTATATCCTTTGATTCTTTAAGTGGTTCCATTTACAATTTGTTCAGCACACTGTCGTGTTACCTTTGAGGTTATGAACAAAGCTGATGAAGGCCTTGTGGTTATCCTTTGTCTTTGAGGATATTTCTGCCTCAAATTTGGCTTTGATGGGCTTGATAAGATTTCCGAGTTGCTTATTTAGTTTGAGGGCTTTCATACCTTTCTGGGTATTGCACTTCCTAGTTTTGGCCATGTTTTTCCTCCTTTAGTTATACAACTTGTTGATATCGGGATTCCATGAGGGTGGCTTGTTATTTGAGTTGGTTCTCTGCTTATTCCTTGTGGGTACAGCTACCTCACTGCAGCTGCTTGCATGATGGTATAGTGTTTCAGTAAACAATTTGCATTGTGGTAGCAAAGTTCACATTTTTTGGGGGGGTGGAAATTTTAGCATTGTACAAGTCATTAGTACAAGGCTTGCTTTGGAATAATTTCTAAATGTTTGAGGGTTAGATGGTGTTCACTTGTGACAGGTGTTTGGAAAGGTACATACCAAAAGAGGCATTATAATCACTCAGTGATTGGCCTAATGAGTGCCAAGTAGTGGGGAATAATTATATGCCTGGATCTGGATGATATATCTTTAGATATAAGTGTACAATGAAAAAGGATTTCCCTACAATAGTGAGTATGTTGGGCCCTTTGAAGTCCCACCTTCATGCAAGGGAATGTCTGTTGCAGTCTTTCATTCATCCAGCACAAAACCTGTTTTGAGATTAGTATTGAATAGCCTTTGTAGAGGGTTTGACTTATCAGGTTTCAGACTAAGAAGTAGGCAGTCTCCTATGTTATCCAGTCACAATAGACATTATGTTCTTAGCCTTGGGTACTAACTTCAGAAATTGTTGAGATATTTGAGGGGGTTATAGATGCAGGTATTTGATGTGAGGATATTAGAAGATTGGTGGGATGAAGTTCAATCTGAATTAGTTGGTCAGTGGATTGGCCATATCCTCTGGTCCAAGTATGTGATATAATTTGTTATAAGCTCACTGTAGTGCCAGTCATTGTTTGAGATTTCTAGCACAGTTAAAAAATATACTTTGTGGTTTATCTTTCACCTGGGTTTATATTTTTACCTCATATCAGGCTTTGGTTGATTTGATCACAGTCCTGAGTTCCTTGTTTTAGTTTAGCGAGAATGTTTTTAGCTTTCTGAGTTGCATTTATTTTTACATGCAGTGAGTATTTTTTTCTTTGATTATGCTGCCCATAGGACTTTATTTTTGAATTTGGTGTTGCATTTATTTCCAATGGGGAAAGATGTGTCTATGTTACTATTTAAATATGCATACATCTTGGCAGTACGTTATTCTCTACAGTGGAAGCTTGAAACAGGCTTAGTAGAGGGACTCCATCCCCAACTAATGCCCAGTACCCAACATAGTCAGAAACCAGCACTACTCAGATATGTGCACATGAGATCACTTACACTAGCTTACAAGGGGGCTGAGAATGGTGTGGTAATTTTCTTTGACATTTGCCACAATCAAACCTAAGCATCTTCATTTGTTTTTTTCAGCATGTAACAGCATAGGGCTATACATAAAGTGATTGTTTTCATTTTGTGGGAGGGTAGGGAGGCAGCCTGCATTCACAGATATGTTTTTTTGTGTTTTCAAGCTGTTGCCTTCTCAGGATATTGGGTGGTATCATGCCAGCTTTGAACATTAAACTTTGAGCAAAACCTATTTCTTGAATTTCTTTTCTTTCCAGTAATGTCCAGACTGTCACTGGATCATAAGACTAGAAAAAAATCCAAACAAGTTCCTTAGAGCATGTATCAGTCCCACTGGTTCTGGGGCCTAGGGTAATTTTCTTGCTTTAACCAATTTCCTTTCAGCAAAGGCTTGAGATTTACAGAATGTAAGCAGGGTAGTAAGGATGTAAATTTCAACAGCTTTAGTTTTTGCTTGATTGACTCCCATGGGTATACATCTTTATGTCAGTGGCAGTATGACTATATTCTGTAATATTCAACTTGCTGTGACCTCATGTGTTCCAAGTATATATATATATATATATATATATATATATATATATATACACACACTAACTTTTTTTTTTTCCACTTTGAGCGTTATTCTTCAAAACTACCAAAATAATTTTTAAATATTATACTGCATGCTGAGTGATGTTACTAGATTTTACTATATAAGGTGTGGTTATTATCTGATTGAGTACACCTGATGAAGATGAAGCAGAAAAGCGCTTGTGTTCTTTGTAATAAAAACTAGCTGTGCTACTGAAGAATTTTTTATTGCTTTTTTACCTTTTTCTTTGAACTGGAGCCATACCTCAGTCAGTGTTTTTGGATACCAAAGTAATTAGTTTGAATCTTCTCTTATTTTCCTTATCTTCATGTCAAATCCTTTCCTATGTAAATATGTTTCTAGTAGTATATTGTTTTGTAATCTTTGTACTCATGTTCTTGATGTTAATCTCCATTGACAATGTATTAAATTTTTATTTTCCTGAACTATTAGTGTAATTGGAGCTTATCTCCCCGGGCATCTACTGAAAATTGACATGTATGCAGTGGACTAGCCCGGTCAACAAATGTAAAATAAAAATAAATAGAAAAATAAACTGAGCCCAGCTAAAATGTATTTGTTGTTGGGAATGTAAGATTTACCATTCCAAAAGGCTTAGTGTGAGGGTAGGCCATAGGGGTGATCAGCCATTGCCAGGTAACCCATGTGGATGGAAGGGTGTGAGTGTAGGCCATAGGAGTGAGCTGTGATTGCCAGGTGACCCATGCGGGTGGAAGGGAGGTTACTTTGGGAGAGCTCTATATGTTGTACCTCAGACTACAATACTGTGGAGCATGTGCTGCCTAGAACCGGCCAGTTCTTTAGTCAGCAGCACTGCTGGAGCTCTAATGAGCCACTACAGGGGTTAGGAGCTGCAAGGAGAAGAAAGGTAATCTTGGGAAGGGCAAACTGATCTGTCCTAGTGTAACTGGAAAGGTATTTTGTTTTTGGACTTATGGAAGATGTACCTTTGGAATGAAGTGTTCATGTAGCACGTAAGTAATTACTACCCTGGCATATACTTGCAAGTGATCTGTTCAGAAATCAGCAATATGAAGGGGGCATGGCTTGCTCAGCAGTATTAATGTGGGTGCAGCTTTCTGAGGGGGCAGCAGTCTGGGAGCTCTGAGTACAAATTTGAAAATCCTGGCTACACCCCTGCTTGCTACCAACCCTTTTTCATGCCTCACAAATTTCACTTACATGCAAACACTACAATGAAATCAGATGGAACAATATTACAATAAAATCGCTCAATTTGCTGCATATCAGTCGCACCAAACTCACAACTGTAAATCCCTCAAACAGATAAAATGGACTGAATTCACAAAGAGCCTCCACCTCTCCTAGCTTTCTATTGTGCACAACTTTATACATAACCCAGATAAATCCCCAGCCCTGCACAATATTATTCAACACCATAAACCAAAAAGAACTTTACATTCCCAACAAAAATAGCTACTCACCATAACCAAATATGCAACTTAGCAAGAAAGTAACTGTACTCAAACTATGTCACAAAAATCTGGAACTCTTCCTCCACCCCTAAAACAAAAAGACTCAAACTTTTAAATCATGTCTCAAAGATGATCTGCAACTATCTTGGTCATGCTATTGTTCCATTCCTGCCTAGTCATGTAAATAACATTCTCAAATATCTGCCTACACACTCCTGTCCTACTATACCTTCTCCTTAACATAGTAATGCTCAGTCTTACTCTACACATGTACAGATATAGATATATAAAACAAACTTTCCACCACTTCTTGCATTCACTGCTGCATTACATATAATCAGTTCTGTTCTCCTTCTTACGTTCTACTTCAATCACATCTGATTATAATTTACTGCTAAATCATGTTCATGTCTATATATAATTTAAATGTTATTATTCATTGTTAGTTAGTGCATAAACATTGGTATTGTTTCTATAAGTGAAGTGCAATCCTTAATGTGGTGTATATACCCAAATAGTGTTACACTTGCTTCTGTAAGTCAAGTTTGTTCAACACACTTTCTTGTCTGAAAAGCTGCACAGTGTCAC
Organism: Protopterus annectens; assembly: GCF_019279795.1. Lineage (NCBI taxonomy): Eukaryota > Metazoa > Chordata > Ceratodontiformes > Protopteridae > Protopterus > Protopterus annectens. The sequence goes on along the minus strand of NC_056743.1, from coordinate 757,053,270 downwards.
TTTTCCCCCTGCTCCCATGCCCAGTTGGACTTTGCCAGTTAATAAAAGTAAAGTAAAATAAAATAAATAAATATGTAAATAAATGAATAAATGTTCTTTATAAAGTTTAGTTCTCTTAAGAAATACGAGATACCTTGATGACAAAAATGGAATCCTGTATGTGTGATCTGGGTGCTGTTGTTGGCTGCTGTTATTGTTGGACTGATTTTTTTTTTTTTGTGGGTCATTTTGGCTGACATTTCATGCTTCTGTTATTGCACATAGATATGTGTGAACACCATATGTTACAGCCTATAGGCATCATGCCAAGTTTCTACTTGTTGAGACATATATGTTGTAGTGTAGGTAATTTCAAAAACTGTGGTACACCATCTCAGGCTTCTGCTTTCCTTGCATCTCTGTAAAATACTGTACTTGATTTCATTGGCTATGGGCAACACCTTAGGCTTCAGCTTCACTGCACATGCCCATATATTTACCTTTGTACTTTTGTCTCCATTTCACATATACCTGTGTGTGATGGCTAATATGTCCCTTCAGTCCTTCTATATGAGTAGATGAGAGGATAATGCTGTTGGATAGAACTGGAGGTAGCAAAGACCTTCAACACAGTTCAGTATATGAGAATCTCATCTACTATCCATCTGTGAAGCATTCACAGCAATGAACGCTTCTCTTCCTGCCTCCCATCTGAAGATCATTATGGTACCCCAATCCACAGGCATGTTAACCATCACCAACCAGTTCTCTAGGCAAGGCTGCTACTGAGTTGGATGAGTAGGGTGGGCATATCTGCTGGTGTTGGGTTCTGACCCATCAACACCAACTTGGAGATAGCTGGAGAAGGTGGAGCAGGCTGCAGATTACTCGGCGTCTATATACTAGGTCATCACAGAGTGGGTATCAATATACTAGGTCACCACATATAATTTCCTCTAGAAAACAATCAAGGATTTGCATAAAAGGCTGCCCCCTACGATCAGGCTGTCACAGCAAATGTGACCTAAGTAACCATCTGTCAAGACTTCTATCTAGTGGGTCCCAGTAACAACAATTTGAGCCATTCAGGAGTTGCCATGCTTCATGTACTCTACCCTATCACCAACAACTTGTCTACCCCATGTTTATCTGTTTGTATTTATCTCATGACTCCCCATCCTAATGTGTATAAGTCTGCTCCTGTTAGTCTGTGCTGCTATGTGTGTGTTTGTCTGCTCCTGCTAATTTGCCTCACCTTTCCTCCCTCCCTTCTCTTTATACACATTAAATTGGGGAGTTATCTAAACAAAAACATTGTACCTTACCTACGGTCCTGTTTTTCTGTTTATGGTATTCTCAGAACTGTAGCTATGTCATTGACATCCGGGTCACATTACACATTTGTGCTCACCCTCAACTATGTGGTGAGGACAGACTTTTTAGTAACTGTAGCAAGGAGCTACACTAGCTACTTGCTACAGTTATTAACATGAGCACTCACATTGCTGTGTTGACCTACTAGATATCAACTCTTCTGTGTTATTCAGCCAAGGTTGTCACTTTTTTATCTTGCCCTGTGTGCCCCCCAACAGAAGCATAGCTGTTTGCCTATTCACATAACGTCTTTACATAATCATCATGTCTTCTTTACTCAGTGGTATATTCTTGCTCTCCAGTGCAAAACTTATACCACCCTGAAAGGTATCTTCTTGAATTCTGACCATTCAATGCATTTGCATTTTCTCTTGATAAAACTGTTTAATGCATCAAAATATTATCAAACATTGCTGTTTCACATCTCCTGCATGGGTTAGATACATTTACATTTGACAAAACCCTTTGTGGAAATAAAGTATAACATTCTTATTTTACTATTAGGCTGGCAGTCTGGTTGTTTGACTTTTTTATTTATATAATATTTTAAATAAATTGACTTTGCAACATAATTTGGTACATTTACACTTTGTTGCTTTAGGTTTATACAATCATGGATGCATTAATTCATGTTATCTTGCTTTAGGTTTATACAATCATGGATGCATTAATTCATGTTATCTCTTCATTCATTTTTCCCCTACCATTGTTTGTATTTTTGTTGCACTTTCCAGAACATTATTACTTGGTCCAACATCAAAGTATAAATAGAGTAAAACTGTGATGGATAACAGATTTGTTTTTTTAATAATGCAAAGGTCAGCACAAAACTTAAGTATGGAATTAATATATTATGTTTTCATTCTGAATGACAATGGCTATAATAAAGCAAGAGACCAACTGAGAATCGTCAATGAACTGTCATTATTCCTGTTTGAAAAGTTAAATTTCTGCTGCTGCTGTACTAGAAATGATTCCTGCTACCTTATGCTGTGAGTCAGATTTGTTCCATCTCTGGTATTATCTGATTTTTCAGATAGCATTCATACTGACAGCTGTCAAATTAAAATGTCTTATACCTTAGACTGACATAAAGAACACCAGTTTGTAGATATTAATAACAATGCTTATTCCTTCATTAGTACAGATATATCAATAATGGAATAGATGGCTTGCTTTAGAATGCTAATACAGTTCAGTTCCAGAACATGGATTACTGTGAACATTCTGCTGTCTGCTCTGTTTCAGTGGATGTATGCAGGCATACACAACAAATGAAATGATCTTCAAAGACTGCACAACAGAAGGATAAATAAATTCAATAAAGAAGGGATTACATGAAAAGTCTTTTAGAAATCATCTTATATTTGGGTCAGCTAGGATAATCATTTCTCACTTTCAATGAAAAATGAAGTCAATAAACTTTTGTTCCTAATGTCTATTGCCAAATGAAAACTGTTGATAAACTTTTCACATTTAGTACAATACAGACTTTTTTTGAAAAAAAAAAACAGTGATTTTATTCATTATATCATAAAATGCTTAGTCATTAGAGACAGATGCAAAAATGAGGAAGGCCACTGCTATCTAATGATATTCCTGACCTGACTCTAAAGCAGATGTACATTTATATGGCATGCACCATTCCCCTAGAAGTGCATGGGTCACTCTAGATGTAATGGACCTCCATGAGGGGGATACATGTTCCAAGTAGTTAATATGTTTTTGGATTGCTACTGAGATGTATTTACAAAAATCAAAGATATACATTTTATGTTGAATAATTGCATTGCAAAAAATGTTAAGAATGTCCATCTTAAATAGTTTATGTTTATTCTTCCTGTCACCTGTGAGTTCACTTGTTCAACAAGCATCTTGGTTATATCTCTCCCATTTTTTAAACAGCTGTTAAAGAATTTCTTAAAACAAGGCTGCCAGTGGGTCTGTATATACCACCTTTATTAATGTAATTTATATCTGGTATGACACCCAATAGTGAAAAAGTTCATATGACTATCAATTCCCTTTCATTAAAAGTTCCAGTAAACACACACACACACACACACACACACACACACACACACACACACACACACACACACACACACACACACACATGGAATACTCCTGATAATGCACTTACAGTCCTGCTGGACTTCTCGCCATTTTAATCTTAGTTCCTCATTTATTTATTTATTTATTAATATTTTTTAGAACAACTTTTCATGACCAGTGATATTACTCACTTCTTCCTCACTCAACTCAGAGTACAAAACTTCTCACGTGGGGAGAATCACATTGACCTACATATAAGCTAAAGTATGTGTGTGTGTGTGTGTGTGTGTGTGTGTGTGTGTGTAAGCTATTTTTTTATGAAGTGATACCAGAGAAAGTCATTTGTGAAACAAATAAGAGCAGCATAAATGCCAACCTGACCGATGACCTTCTGCTTATTCAGTGAAAAGGTGAAAAGGGTAAACATGACAAAAACTGGATGCAGAATTAGCCAGGGTAAAACCTGGATCTGTCAGGTTGAATAATCATTTATTTATTTCACTATACTGAGGATCAGTGATAAAATGAGGCTTCTAACCCTAACTCTCAGTAAAAGTAAAATTAAATTCTCAGTAAAAGTCAATTGAAACATTCATTGGTGAGGAGCATTGATACTACTCTATTCTTATACCATTCCTTGTCATCATTACTATATATATATATATATATATATATATATATATATATATATATATATATATATATATATATACACACACACACACACAAAAACATTTTAGCATTTTAAAAAGTGTGTGTGTGTGTGTGTGTGTGTGTGTGTGTGTGTGTGTGTGTGTGTGTGTGTGTGTATGTGCGCATGTGTGTACATGTCTATACATATATCTGTTTGTGTGTGTGTGTGTTTTAGCTATTGTAACAATGCCAAATTGCTGATGATGCCCATTTGTTCAAACACCTGGACATGCCTCCTTTCTGGGCCTGTGTTAGAATTTGTTCCTGTGTCCAACTAGGTCAGGTGTTTTGATGCTCAACAGTGGGTGTAAGTACTCTTGTCTTGCGACTTTCTAGTTGTGTGATTTAACAATTTAATACTCATGCTTATATGTTAACTGTGACTAATTTCATGTTATAAACCAATCTGATACTTTTAAGTTTTCTCTCCACATAACTTTATTTTCTTAGCAATATTTTTTTAACCTTTTTAATACTTTCAATCTTTAATAGACCCAATCACCACTTCTTCTGTATAGCTCACCATTTTAAATATATTGGCAACCTCTTTAAAAGTATTAGAAATCAAAAATAAATCAATTTCTGTTTCCAAAATTGTATTCTTCTAAGTATACCTTGTTTCCTGCACTACATTAAACTGAAAATATACAAGGCTTCTTTTTCAAACCTGTACATCACAGGAAGCTTTCTTTTTCATTGTCTTAGCATCACAGTTAAAATCTATCAGTATACAAGATCCATATCTATGAGTGCATGTTTTTCATTTTCACAGATAAACATCTTCCTTTAACATCAGCATATGCATATAAAAGAATACAATTTACTATCCTACCACAATTCAGGCAATCAACACCCAACATCTTTACAGGATCACCCATAGTCACTACAGATATACTAATTTCTCATCTCTTAACTAATAAACGCAGAATGGGGAATATATCCCTACCCAAACTCAAAATAACATCTCTACCCCAATGTTATTTAACCTGTTTTTTTTTTTTGGCATATCATTGAGAAACTAACAACCAATATCAGATAATGGCCTATTTTAAGTTTTTACACCATTCAACCACAGCTAATTTTCATAATGCATTCTTAAAGCTATTTCATTAATAGACAATAAAGTAAAAACACCTTTCCCATTGTTTTTGCATCCCTTTTCCTTTTGATTTCATTATTTTTGCTGTGTCTAACCATATTTTCTATTTATTTTTGTTTTAATATTTCTTCACAAGAAGAATTTCCATTATATAAACCAAAGATCTATTTTCAGTTTTAATTTCTTCCCTTTTGGTTATATTATATGCTACATGTTGTTTAGTGGGCACTTTTCAGACTCTTCTGAAATGTCACCTTCCCCATACACATTCACATCAAATAAATATTCACTGCTTTTATCACTAATTGTGTCATAGTCCCATTCTCCATTTTAACACATCCATTTAATCAGCATTTTCACCCTTTTCAATCAGATGTTCATCTGCATTGAGGCCTTCCTCACCACATTTTTCACAGTCAGACAAAAAATAGAGTTTCTTTCACACACATAACATTTCAGTTTATAATTTGTTGTGGTATTCTAACATTCCTCACATGGATATCACTGTTTTTTTCTCAATTATTTATCTATTCTGCTTCATCTCCACAGTAATATGACTGATATTCTTGGCTGACCATTGTATTTAACAGTTTCCCCTTTACCATTTTTGGTAAAGATTTAGAATCATGGGCCATAATTCCAAAAGACCACTTACAATGAGAAAGGTGTTTTTGGAATCTGCTTCCTGTAGTAAACCTGTTTAAAGACAGGCCTAACAACAAAGTAAGTCACTTACACTGAGAGCTAAGAATCATTTGTTGTTAAATAAAGTCATAGTGGAAAACTGTAAAAAGGGTAAAAATCTAAGTAGGGCATGGATTGACTACAAAAATGTATTTGACAGTATCCCACATTCATGGGTAAAAGAGTGCTTAAAAATGTATAAGGTACACCCTACACTGATCAACTACATTACAGTGACCATGAAACAGTGGCAGACCACTTTGCAATTAAGCCATGTTAAAGGACAAATTATTATCCCAGGGATAACAATTCAAAGGGGTATATTCCAGAGTGACTCTCTGTCACTATTGCTATTCTGCCTTACCCTTAACCCATTAAGCTGTCTTCCTAACAGCTTAGGCCATGGCTATAGTTTGCCTCCTAGAAAACAACAAAGTTCTTTGTCAATGATTTAAAACTGTATAGCTCATCAGATGAGGAACTGAAAATAGAAAATAAAATGAAATAGAACTGAAAAATGGCAGCAATTGAATGTGCCAAGAAACAAAATAAAGAATATAAAGTGAAGGGCCAGATGAAAGGCAAGAAATGTGGAAAATGACTAAATATGGTTGCAAGTACAGAAAACTTCTGGAAGAACCTCATGTTGAGCAGGAACAAACACAGGAATGGTTACGGAAAGGCAAATTCAAACCAAGAGATGAAAGGTTAATATTGATTTACTTATTTATTTATTTCCAATTCGATGACCAGGGAAGTTCACTGGGCCAAGCAGTGCCCATTCTCAGTGAAGGCCTTGGGAGAAAATTTCCAAAAGCAGTTAAAAGAACATAAGTACAGTATGGACTATACAGTGTACAAAAGCATAAATATACAATTTAAAATACAAATACAGAATCAGGGAGTATATGTTTAAAGAACACAAATGTTAAAGTAAAGATAAAGTCAAAAGTAATACAGATAATATAATTAAAAGTACAAGTCATTAAGTGTTTATACAAGTTTAGTGTTTGTTCTAACAATAATGTTAGTGAAGGGAAGTTTGAAAGAGAAGACAGTGTAATTTAGGTGGGAAGGAAGCAGGAATAGTCCCAGCCTCAGGTAAGATAAGAACGGAGGAAAGATATGAAATTAGAGTGGTTGTGAATACAGCGGAGGAGGGCGGGGAGGAATTCCATAGTTTAGCCAAGGAGTTTGATAGAAGTAATTGGTCAGGAGGGTGAAGGGGTTTATAGGTTTTAAGGATATTTTGTTTTTTAGATCCAAGAGTATGACTGGGGAGGTAAAGGTTTAAGATAAATGAAAGAGAGGGGCAGATGGGGGGGGGGGGGGTTGGAATATGAGTTTGTGAGCAGTGGTGAGTTGTATGAATTTCAGGTAATTAGGAAGTTCAAGCCAGTTTAGGGAGTGGAGGGAATGGCAGTGATGGGTGGAGTATTTGGACCCTGTAGCAGATTTACAGACTTTGTTATAGCAGGCTTCCAGTTTGTTTTTTAGGTTAAGTTGGAGATGAGTAAGTAGAGGGACACCATACATAAGAGAGGGGAGCAGGCAAGAGGAGGCAAGAGTATGTCTGGTAGAAGTAGTTAGATAACGATTTTGTCTATAGAGCAGACCTAGTTTTTGGTGTTTTTTTTATATTATTTTGGATGTGGATATCAAATTTTAAATGATCATCAATGGTGACTCTGAGAAGTTTGGTGTGAGATACAATATCAATTAGAGTGTTATTGTGGCTTTTTGTTTTAAAGGAGCTTTTGTCTGTGGTGAAATTTCTCGAATGAGAGAATATCATGATGTTTGTTTTGTTAGCATTGAGAGCAAGATGGTTGTTTAGCATCCATGTTTTGGAATTGAAGAAGGCTGTTTGGGTTTTTTGAAGGAGTTCAGAGGGAGAATTTGCTGTAGAGATGATTGTGGAATAATCAGCATACTGGATCAGTGTACCATTATCTATGGATTTGTGAAAGTTATTAATGAAAATATTGAAAATTATGGGGCCAAGAATAGAGCTCTGGGGGATGCCGAAGGGATTGTTGAAAAAGGATGAAGTGGAATTTTTCCATTTAACAGCTTGTAGTCTATTGGAGAGATAGATTGTAAACACGGCAATGGAGGAAGGACAGAAATTGAGGGAGGAAAGCTGAGATAAGAGTGCAGGATGTGAAACAGTTTCAAAGGCTTTGGAGATGTCTAAGTAAAGGGTGGTTACGATTTTCCCAGAGTCACAAACACGATTAATGGTGTCAAGGAAGGACAGAAGAGCAGTGGTAGTGCTGTGGCCATGCTTGAAACCATGTTGTGATGGGGTAAGAAGATGACTGTGTGTTAGGTATGGCAAGAGTTGGTGAAGAATGCATTTTCCGAGGACTTTAGAAAGAGGTGAGAGAACAGCTATAGGACAGAAGTTAGTAGTAACTATATCATTGCCGCCTTTGTGGAGAGGTGTAACATAAGCTTTCTTCCAGAGTGAGCGGACATAGGCTTCTTGGATGGACCTGTTGATAACAATGGAAATGGGGATGTCAGTGCTGTCTGCAGCCATCTTAAGGAAGGATGAAGGCAGGTTATCAGAAGCATAGAAGCAAGGCTTTCGTTTAAGGAGGAGGTTTTTATGCTGATGGTGGGGATAGGTTTAAGACTGAAAGGTGGAGTGTTAGAAGAAAAAGCAGTGGATGGGGTACTATGAGAGGGAGAGAAGATGGAAAAGTCTGCAGTTAGTTTGGCTATGCAGTCAACAAAAAAGGCGTTGAAAATTGATGCAATTTTGTGGTCTGGGGAGTTTAGGTTAGGGCATGGATTGTCTTTTCTACCCAGGGTTTAGAAGGGAGGTCATGCAATTCCAGAACTTTTTAGGGTTAGAATTATGTTCTGATTGGAGTTTGGAGTAAAAAGTCTGATGGTCTTTAGTTAATAGTTTCTTCACTGAGTTGCAGAGTTGTTTGAATTCGATTAGAGAGTTTGTTAACTTAGTTTTTTGCTATTGCTTCCAACATTTGTCTCTGAGGTGCATTAGTTTTCTGGATTCTTTAGATAGCCAGAGAATGGTTTTGGCTTTTATTCTTTTTGTTCTAAGAGGGGCTAGGCTATTTAGTAAGTCTAGGAAAGTTTTGTTGAAGTAATTAGTTGCACTGTCCAAAGGCAACACCTTTAAGAGGGCCCAATTTAATTTTTTCAGACAGTCAGACAATGTCTGTGGCTTGAAGTTGGTGAGATTATGACTTTGAATGTATTGATGTTATATTTGGACAGAAGAGACACACTTGAGGGAGTAGGCTGGCTGGTGGTCACTAAGGGGATTAGGTATAATTCTGCTGTGTGAGATTAGGATGGAATGAGTTGCTAAGATCCAATCTAGTGTAGCGCCAGAGGAGCTGTCTTTACTGGGTCTGGTGGGGTAGTTTATTAACTTGACCAAGTTAAAGAGATAAATTGTTTGGCTGAGAGATTTTCAGGAGATGGTGGCCCAGTTGATGTTTACATTGCCAAAAATGAATATTTCCATTCTGATGTTGGAAGAGAACCATGAGAGAATGTCTTCAAGGATGAGGATGTTATCACCGGGGGGAATGTAGATGGCAGCTATACATAAAGATTTATGTTTGTTGATTTTAGAAAGGCTATGGATAGTTCAGCAGGAGAGAATTTAGGAAAGGGGTTTGTGTATGGAATGACTATTACAGAAGAGGAGTAAATTAAGGCTATCCCTCCTCTTTTTTTGTTAGGTCTGTCATTTCATATGATTTCATAGTCAGGGAGAAGAATTTCACTATTTTTGATATGAGGCTTAAGCCACGTTTCTGAGACAATTAATATATAGGGATGGTTATGTGACAGCTAGGCATGTAAGTTGGGTATTTTATTGCAGATACTTTGGGTATTGATTGTAGCTAGGTGGATGGTTTGGGGGAGAATGATTGTGGTGATGTAGAGGAGCAGATTTTGGTGGAGACAGTGGACCAGTATTGGGATGGATGCCACCAGAAATAGAGAAAGACAGACTAGATGTAAAAGATGGATGATCAGGTTCACACTGGGGAGGGTAAGTTAGGAGTGTAGTTGAGGAAATGTCTGCTTTTGCCAGTGAAGTGAAGTGAGTTAGCAGAGATAGGTACTGGAGGGAGCTTACATTTATAGAAGAGAGTTGTATTTAGAGGGTATCATTCATGGGATATAGAGGAGAATATGTTGTGGTAAAGAGAGTTAGGAGCCAGGGAGGATAGTATGGTACAGAAGGGGGCAAAGGAGGGATACGAGGAAGGCTGAAGTGAAAAAACAGGTGGGGATATGGAGCATGATATATAATGAGAGATGTGTGTAAGTCAATGTGAGGTGGACTGGTAGAAATTAATAGGCTGAGTTAGGAGTGTGGGCAGTGGGAATAATGAGAGAGAGTTGGGAGAATAGTTGGAGAGCAGGAAACAAGTGGGTGGGGGAGGGATAATTGTTAGTGATTACTGGAGGTGGGGAGTATAGTATGTCTGAGTAAAGGAGAGATTAGGAAATTTGAGAGGATTAGAATGCTGGCGGCCCAAGATAGTGGGCTGCATACATACATACTGGTTTACAACGTCCATTGAACATGTAGGACAAACAGACAAATGTAGGTTTTGTAAAAACAATTTGGAAACAGTCTCATACCTCGTTGCTGGTTGTGACATACTAATGGCAGAAGGATTGTATGCTGAAAGGCATAATAATGTGGCAAGACTGTTGCACTGGGGATTGGTATTGAAGTGGATGAAACTAACTGGAAACATGAGCCACAATGCATCATAGAAAATTATGAAGTTTATATCACATGGGATCATCCATTACCAACAGTTCAAAAGATAGATGCTAAAAAACTGGATACAGTGGTCCATAAAAAGAAGTCAAAAGTAGCATTTATTGATCATTGAAATCACCACACCCAGTGACTACAGTGTGTTGCATATAGAGAGACACAAAGTCATAAAATATCAAGATCTGCAGGCAGAAATGAGAACAATGTGGAAGAAAGATACCCAAATAGTTCCAGTAGTAGTAGGAACAACGGGTCTTATAAAAATAATCTACAATTGTATTTAGATATGTTACCAATCCATGCAACCCCATACGAATTGCAGGAGTCATTGCTGGGCACACTGCGAGTGCTGCGAAAAGCACTTTTGGCTGACATCAAAGATAGAAACAATACTAATTTCATGAACTTTAATCGTACTTTGACTTAGAAATGGGGTCCATTCCATGGTACTGGAAACCAAAATGATATGGAAAAATTAAAAAGAGCAAAGCTTTTGGAATGAGGATAGACTAGCAATGAGAGCAACTCTTTGGAATCTGGTCCATGGTAAATGCAGGAATTTATTACTTTGTGCCATCGAAGAAGCAGCAACGTCTCTGGCACCATTTCATAAATTCTTTAATTGTACAATATTTAATTAGTAAAACATTTCTGCATAGCCTGGTTTCTGAAACTTCACATGGACAAAAATGTACAGAAACATGCTTTTTTTCCAGTATATCCACATAGGAAAACTCAGCTCTTCCATAAAAAATGTCTTTGTATTCTATTGCCTGCATAAAAGTTTCATGCAATGAAAAAGCCTCGGAAGTTACCTGACAAAAGCATTCATTCCCTGAATGACTTATAGAACAAACATCATCTGATTTAAATCCTAAAGGCTGAAAAAACTTATCCATAACTTAATGTTTGTCCACTAGGATATCTTTTTTTTTTAATTCTTATATAAACTAACAGCCACTTTGTTAATCCAAGTCACTACTCAGCTCTCCTTTTCTTCTTAGCAATCACTATTGAGTAAAACTTAATGGACATTTCTGTGTTTTCCTGCTCAACAATTCCAGAACCTCATCACACTCAACAGTCACCGGTTTGGTCATTAGATTACCAGCTAGTGCTTCCACATTGTCCATCATCAGCTTCTCATTTTCAGCTGAAGCCTTTAAGCACTTTTTGACATCAACCAACCAGAATAATGCCACTTCAACAGTAAGCTTGTTCTTGTTCAAGTTTTATAAGGCATGATCATCCACACAACTTTCTATTAACTTCCACATTCCCCTGTCTGCCTTAGTTGTCATCTTGTCTAGTGACTCACTGGTTTGTCTGATTTTGAGTTTATCTGCCAATGTTGTATTGTCCTTGTCTGCCTACTTTCTTTCTTTCTACAATCTCCCATATATATCTTGAAACTGTTTCCCTTCTATCCCTTCTTCTACAGGACGTGTCTCTGCAATCTGGCTAATGAACTATCACCCTGTTGTAGCTCACACATTATTACCTGAAGCTCACCAATGTTGTGCATTCTTTATATCCACATAAACTGCATCAATTTCTGACACAAACTGTACTAAATCCTGAACAGTTCGCTAACATCTCTTCTGTGTCTGTCCTTTTTCATTCCCTTCTCTATTTCTGTTCTTTTTACTTTTTAATTATTGTGGATTATTCTTCATTGATTTTAAACCTAATCTTGCCTCTGCCTTTCGTAAATGACTGTTCAAATTATTACTCAATCATTATCTTCCCTGTTTGTGTACCTGCTAAATCCTTGAGGTTGTTTCTTTCTTTTACATGTCCCCTTCTTTGCTTTTATATATACATCCTTTTCTCTCACTCCATCTTTCTTCTTCAGCTGTTGCTCACCAAACTGTCGTGCACTGTCCTACTGTTGGATAAAGTAATTGTGCTAGTTTACTGGGCTACTATTCCTTACTACCAAATACCGCTATTTAAGGATTTAAGAATGCTGTTAGGTAACACTGGCAAGTGCTTCTTCCATTCTTCCTGTCGATCTGCTCCCAGTTCTGGTTTGATTGTTATACAGTTTTTTTTTTCTATGTTCTCTACACCCACTCTGTAGAACAGTGTTATGTAATGATACTAGGCTGTGATTTTAAATGTAAGCTGGGGAAACATTAGAAATATTGAGGATTTAAAGATGTAAATAATGGTTGTTAAAGCATGGATGGAAAGGTGAATGAGGTTGTATAATGTACAGACAGGCCATTAGATGACAATCTAGCAGTAATCACTACTCGAATTGCATTAGGCATGCAAAGAAGAGTCCATGGAGCTAAATTAGCATAAAATGCCAAAAAAAAAAAAAAAAAAAAGACAACAATCACCGTGCTAGAGTATAACTTGAAGAATATAAATGGGATGAGGAAAATCAATTTGCTCACAAATTAACATGTTCAATCAAAACTGTCTGAAGAAATGAGAAACTGATGTCCCTTGTAATATTTTCACAAAAGTTAGTTGTTGAGCTCCTCCCACAACCTTGAGCTAAGTAAACCAACGCAAGATCTGACAACTAGAAATACATAGTTTTCTTCTGCCCAGAGAAAAATGAAGTCTTTAAATAAAATAATACCATGTAAATGAAAATTACAGTAACTGCAATAAGGTAACTATAGAAATAAAAGCAAAATTCAAATGAACATTTTTATTATTTATTTACTTACTAGATAGTTCATGCAGATTATTATGTAGCTCTTGTCATCATTCTGAAATAATTCAGACTATGCAGTGATTCACAGAAAATGTGCTTTCTCCCTAATTTAGAAATGATTAAACTCAAAGGAAAAAATTTAAAATAAAGTATAATCCATTATTTTTAATGTAGGGCATATTCTGAGGATATTGCTAATCTTCACTTAACCATTTATTGTAACTTAAGAAAATTACAGAAGATAAATAAGGAACTATGGACAGTGCATTGTCTAAGCAATAGACAAATAACTGCAAATGATATGTTGGTGACATTTAGAAACAGTGCACAGCATTATGCAAAATACCTAAGGTGATCAGTGACACACAGGGAGGAAGAGATTCAGAGACAAATGTAGCATGATTACATTAATGGAGAAATAGTGTGTTATGTATTGTATGGAAATAAGTGCAAAATGTCATGCCAGTGAGTAACTAACATTTAATGACAGACATTGTATAAGCACATGACAAAATCAAAAATAGAGGTGTAATTTCCAAATTTATAAAATTAGCGTAATAAGCCATGTTAATCATCTATTTGGAATACCTGGATTTTGGTATACAAAGAAGCTTCACCTGCATTATGATGCCAGGTGCAGTATCAGCATTAACAGAGGGGGACCACATTTGGAAACCATGTCCATGATGTAGCATGTCAACGCCCCTTACATTACAGATGGGTCTGTCAGCAGATTAAAATGTTATCACATCCATGACCACAATATAAAACCTCACTGTCTTACACCAGTAACATCATCTACCACTACTGTGTGAAAAGAGATGTGATATTCTCCTATGAAGTCATGACTGATGTGTGGCCCTCCTATCTCATAAGTTCATACCAAGCTGTTGATCATCTGTAGCCTAGTCTTTTGATCTCATTTAATCATTTCTTTATGAGATGAATGACCACTACCTAATTTCATTCCTTATCATGGTTTGAGGAGCCTGAACATGGCTAATTTATGACTTCCCCTCTATTTATGCAGGTTGTGCTTAAAGATGGTTAGGGAGCTACTTTGCTTTACATCTAAGAGATGTCTATTCAATAAAAGGTGGATTCTTTTAAAGTAATATCCATCTTGCCAGAAGGTCCTATTTATGCTGAGGTAGAAGTTTAGTTAGTTTGAGTGTGCGTATTATGGATATAAAGGTTTTTGTTGAATTAACCATATTTGTTAGTGGGAATTTTTAACATCTGGCAGGAGTACACTGGAACATTTGCAAGTGCCCACATTGGGAATACTACACCAGTTCCTTGAACTAGCTGAGTAATTTGGGTTTCAGGGTCAGCAGAGGAAATATCCTCCAATATGCTGAAATTCTACAAAACAGATCATTTTTTGAGACCCTGTGAACCATTTACTACACCCATATTGCCCTTAATGTCCAACCTGCTACACATGGATTTCAGTATATCATGGACAGGGGCTTTTTCTCCGTCAACTGTCAGCTGGTTTTCAGTGGATGGAGTATTATATACAAGGTCTCTGTGTACTGGTCAGGCAGATTAATTAATTCCTCCATTCAGCACATGTGACCTTCGCCAGCATTCCCTGCAGGGTGACTTTGCACAGAGTCATCTAGCTCACAGATGCACACATCAACAAACATAGAGTCCTTGAAGTGCTGTACCCATGATGGTTGGCAGCAGGCCACTCATAACAATATCTGCTCTTGTGTGCTGCAGTTTATGCAAGATTTGCCATAGGACTATATCTGACAGCCCTCATCTACAGACCACAAACTATGACAGGGTTAGTGTAAAACACCATACTGTCATAGAACAGGAACATCAATAAACATGCAGTATGGATTGAAGGACAGCAGTTTGATCTTTATCACCTGTGCTAAGCTACATCGTATGATATTATTAAAGCAGGTACAGCAAGGTGACATTGTAGTACCACCAGACACACCTGTGTTAGATGTGTAGGAGGAGATAAGTGATACATTATTGCAGGAATAAGCAACAGGAAGACTCTATTGAAGGCAGAGATAGATGCAATACCAAGAGGTATCATCTAGTCTACAGCTATCAGCCATGACATGGGCAAGGGTTATAGTCATCATCATTTGTATAAGTGGGGTGGGACATGGTCATGGAGAAACAAAACTACTGCAAACTGAAGGATTATGGGAGGTCAGTGTGGTAGCCATGCATGTGGCTAGAAGATAGAGAGAATCTGGGATCAAATTGACTTGTGTCAGTGAATATTAGCCCTATGTACCATGTTACCATGTGATATTATAACTGCAGGTGTCCTGACTGATGCGTGGTGTACCACTTTTGGTGCAAACATGTGAAACATGCTGTGGACTCCTAAATGCGGAGGTCAGTGCTCATGACCCTTTAAATAGCCATAGTCAGACACTGCACTCTGAAGGCTAATAGAGGAGTATGATGGCATTGAACTTTGGGACCTTGAGCATCTTGCCCTATGGGGTGTTGTTGAGATGGAACTAGGAGAGTGTCAGCCATGACCATAGGTATGTTCATGCATAGGCCATTATCCTCCTCCATGTACCAATGTTTTTCAAGTACACCATTACTGTCCACCACAGGCATGTTTGCTTTAGGTCCTCATTTGTCATTTTACTCTACATGAGTTGTAGGATGCCTTGCAGTCCTTGCTGTGGTTGCAATTGCTTATGCAGGCCACATAACACACTCATCATCTCTACCATGGTATGCATAGTGACCCTTTGTGCTTTTATTGCTGACTTTCACACTTGCTCCTTGATGTCATGGGTGAAACCCAGGTTAGGGAGTGTCCTTTTCTCATGGTGGTGATGGTTATCCATACTCTTCTCTCCCATGGTGGGTGTGCACATCTTGTAAGGAGTGTCTCTAAGTGAAGCAATCTGTGGTGGTGGCTCTTTAGCACATTGGTTGGGGCTAATGTCGATATGACATCTTGTGCAAAACACAGGGGCTACCAGAAGTTCACCTTTCCCCTCAACCATTATATCAGTTGTGGGAGAGGCTGCATTTGCATCCTCCCACATCAATGTTGTTGATGATGTCACTGTATTACTGGACTTTGCAGACCACATGATGCCATTATTATTAGTCACTGGTGATGTGCTGGCTTCAGGTATGTTCTTACCTGATGTGCTAGCATCAGATATGTTCTTACCTGTTGTGCTAGACCCTCTGTTGTTGGAAGATGTAAAGTATAAGTATAAAGGTAATTATCTGTGAATCTGGTCAATCACAGACATCTCTCCCATGGACATGTGGCACACTGATGGCTACTCACCCATTTATATAGCGCACACAGTGGATATAAAAAGTTTACACACCCCTGTTAAAATGCCAGTTTTTTGTGATATAAAAACAGAAACCACAGTAAGTCATTTCAAAACTTATCTCACCTTTAATGTGACCTATAACCTGTACAATTCAATTGAAAAAGAAACAAAGTTGTTAGGGGAAAAATATACAAAATAAAAAACATACAATAAGCTGGTTGCATAAGTGTGCACACTCTTAAACTAATACTTTGTTGAAGCACCTTTTGATTTAATTACAGCATTCAGTCTTCTTGGGTAGGAGTCTATTAGCATGGCACATCTTGACTTGGCAATATTTGCCCACTCTTCCTTGCAAAAGTGCTCCATGTTTGTCAGATTGCGAGATCGTCTCTTGTGCACAGCCCACTTCAGGTCACACCACAGATTTTCTATTGGATTTAGGTCTGGACTCTGACTGGGCCATTCCAAAAAATTCATTTTCTTCTGATTAAGCCATTCTTTTGTTGATTTGGATGTATGCTTGAGGTCATTGTCATGTTGAAAGGTGAAATTCCTCTTCATATTCACCTTTTTAGCAGACACCTGAAGGTTTGGGGCCAAAAATGACTGGTGTTTGGAACTGTTGGTAATTCCCTCCACCTTGACTAAAGCCCCAGTTCCAGCTAAAGAAAAGTAACCCCAAAGAATGATACTGCCACCACCATGCTTCACCATGGGGATGGGGATGTTTTGGTGATGTGAAGTGTTGTTTTTGCACCAAATGTACCTTTTGGAATTGTGGCCAAAAAGTTCAACCTTGGTCTCATCAGACCATAACACATTTTCCCACTTACTTTTGGGAGACTTGATGTATTGATTTGCAAATTTTAGCTGGGCCTGGATGTTTTTCTGTGTAAGAAAAGGCTTCCATCTTGCAATCCTACCCCACAGAACAGACATATGGAGAATACGGGAGATTGTTGTCACATGTATTACACAACCAGTACTTGTCAGAAATTCCTGCAGCTCCTTCAGTGTTGCTGTTTGTCACTTGGCAGCCTCCCTGACAAGTTTTCATCTTGTCTTTTCATCAGTTTTGGAGTGACGTCCAGTTCTTTGCAATGTCACTGTTGTCCCATATTTTCTCCACTTTTTGATGCCTGTCTTCACTGTGTTCCATGCTATATCCAATGCTGTGGAAATTTATTGTACCCTTCTCCTGACTGATACCTTTTAACAATGAGATCCATTTGATGCTTTGTAACCTCTCTGCGAACCATGGCTTTTGTTGCAGCAGGCAACTGAGTAAATGTCAGGAAAATCCTACTAGGACAGCTGAACTTTATTTGGGATTAATAAGAGTCTCTTTAATTGATGGCAGGTGTGTACCTAAGAAGACAATGCTGTAATTAAATCAAAATGTGCTTCAACAAAGTATTAGTTTAAGGGTGTGTACACACAACAAAGTATTAGTTTAAGGGTGTGCACACTTATGCAACCACTTTATTGTATTTTTTTTTTTTATATTTTTCCCCCTAACAGATGTGTTTTCTTTTCAATTGAACTGCACAGGTTATAGGTCACATTAAAGGTGGGAAAAGTTTTGAAATTATTTATTGTGGTCTCATATTTTTATATCACAAAAACATGGCAATTTAACAGGGGTGTGTAAACTTTTTATATCTACTGTACATACCCTATGGTGCATGGTGTTGAGGTTGTAGCTGCAATGTATCTGATGAACACATATGCATATATGTTCTGCTTACTAACCTATTATCTCTAGTAGGCCACTGTGCTAAAGCAATGGAACATGCAAGTACTAACCTACTGTATCATGTGCAGACACCAGGGCAGTTGTCACATGCCCAGCTGCCACATCTAAGCCACTAAATGGTATGTGGTTGCTTTCATCCACACTGGACATGGATAACAGGAATTTCATCACTTCCATGACAGCCATTGTGTTGGTTGTCAATATTCTATAGAGGGCATGACTGTGGCAATAACTTATTACTTGGTCTTGGTGTGCAGTATCATATCAGAGACCCTGGGGTGCATATGTACTGTAGTATTATGGTCACCAAAACATTGTTATACTGCACCACTCCCTGCTTTGCCTGTTTCTTGAAGGATTTGTCTGCTTTCCCCTTCTCAAGCTTGCACATGCCATGTATGTGTAAGGTCTGCAGTAGCACCACTGTGTCCATTGTGGTGAACATTTCTTAGCCATTGCCATTCTCTCAGTCCCATGTCAAGTTGTGCACATTTGTTAAGTTACGCAAGTTGATTATTGTGCCTGTATGCATGACTGTCCTTGCCAGTCACCAATGTCGCTAAGGTATCCCCTGCAAATATTCTGTGGCCACAGACCAGTTTGTTAATATGGTATCATTATTCAACATCATTCCCTTACTCACAGTAGAAATGGATGTTTTACTATTGCTTCCTGTCTGTCAACATCATGCTTAAACCCCATACCTCTGACTAATATACAGGAGGCCTTAATTTCCTTGTAGCACGCTTTGCGATCCGTATGCATGCATGCATATGGCTTACTGTTGTCAACTCTATGCAGCAAGAAAGTAACCCCTTTTTGCCCTTGTTCCCTCCTCACTGTTAAGATGAGCCCACAGAACAAGACTAGATGCTCAACTGACCAAGGACTCTGTTCCCATGATCAACTGCCTCCCCAGCAGGAATGCAACCTGTCCTGTCTGAGTTTCCCTGCCTGGGTGAGCCCACCCACAGTAATAGCCTTTCCTGATCTTGTACTCTGTGCCTTGTCAGGTTGAGCCCCCCTAGGTTGACAGTTCCCTGTCATGCCTTGCACTAAGCTACCCTACAGAGTCCTCTGCTCAATATCTGATCCTGTTGGTAATTATTTGAAATGTGAGGACCCACTACAGCAAGTCCCAAAACATGGAGGATGAATGGCTGAAAATCAGAATTACATATGCTTAGTCCATGACAGCCATTTCTCAGAACATTCCTCTTTCTCTGAGCTATGGTAGTGTAGGAGTTAGTATATATAAATCTGGTGGATTATTATTAAATTATTTAAAATTAAGAAGTCTAAATGAGTCAAAAATGCAGGACAAGAGCAAATCTCGAACATTGCTCTTCTGCATTTCTGATCTTTTTTTACTATAAGTCTGCACTTGACATTTCAAGTTCCAGCATTTCAGTAAGGAGTCTATCCTGTTGCCTCTTTGTAGTCTTTATAGCTGCTGCAGTACTGAGGTCTATTAGGTGTTGTCCTGTCAGCACAATCATATGTCAGTATAATCTGGTTTTCACTATGTTGCTTTTCTGTCATTGTTCATCAAAACATGATCTCTGTTTTTTAAAAGCTGGCATTGCAAGAAGAAATTATTTTTTAAAATAAACTATGCTAAAGGATGGTTAGGGCTGGACACAGAAATGGGATCTGAATAGCGGGCAGAAAGGAGGGGGAGTGACAGGTGCTGTGCTTCTGGCTATCTGTTTAGTATGCCAGTAGAAAGAATGTCTGTTTTTTTTTTTGCTCTTCAGTGGAAGAGATGAGGGGGAAGACAAGGCGGGTGAGTGTTTCTCAAACTTTAATAAGCCAATCGCTTGCAATGTAGTAATTGGCTTATTACTGTGAAATGCATGGTGCGGGGTGCTGGTTGATCCAGCTATACTTTTGATGTACATCATGTAGAATCCACTCTGTGCAGCCCTGACAATTATACACTTTCTCCCTGCTTGTCTACACTTTGACTCTATCTCCCATATCAATACCTGTACTGTCACTACCTGTATGTGTTGTGGGTTGCTTTGTTTGTCTGTTTCCTAAGCCTTCTTTTCTCCCACACTTGTTCATCTCTACCTTTTCGCTCTACTCTTCTTAAATAAATGGAAAATAGACATTTGTCATTTTTCTCCCAGTCACCACCTGTCTTCCATTCACAGTGTTCTTTTTTGTATTCCCCTTGCTTGTTCTACCCTATTTGTGAGTTTTCAGTCTCCCTATTTCCTCCAATTAAAATTATAATCCCCGGGATTCATGAAGCTCGACATAAGGATGGCGTTAGCCTTGCACCAACCGTGCGGTGTAGAGATGGTGCAGGAGCACCACATGCATATTAATGAAGGCACACCGCCATAATGATCACGTGCATAGGAAATGTACGAGTGCAGGGGGAATGTCCAAGCACTGCACGGAGGCGTGACCATGTCGGTTGCATACGTGCAACCTAAAATGCTGACTAGTACAGCCTGCCTTTAATAGTAATCACTCCTGTCAGTGTCTGTGGCTACTGAAATGTATGCAAAGCATACAAGACATCATTGCGAACACCACAATAAGAAGTAAACACGAAGGCACGTAGCTGAATATTGAGTCCCCATCCCTCGAACAAAGATATTTAAAACCACATGCCCATATTCCATTGTAGTGTCGCTAGTTATACCAAGTGGAAGCGAAATGCATCGTCTTAGCATTCCACCAATTTCCAAGCCTAGCCCAATGGTTTGGGTTACCACCTGTCCCACATTGTGAGGAACAATCCCCCTCTAGGCAGGTGTGTCCATACCAAAATCATAATAAATGTGAAATTGTCCTGCGATAGTAGGGCATAATTATGTCCCATATGTTATGTAATAGTCCCACACAGTACGTATGTCTGTATATAAAATACCTATATGTTACAAGAAACAAAATAAGCAAGTAAACAAAAGAGAAAAAGCAACTACACTGCTACAACTATAAAAGCTTATATGTAGGCATGAAACTAAAGTACTATCCTTTGTAATGACAGTGGGTATGTGTTGGCCTGTAAACTCAGATGTGTGCCACGAAAATGTCCCATCCAGGTCATATGAAAAGGTGGCAACCCTACCAATGGTCAGAGCATTCCCCCAATATATGCCCATTCGCGGTCCAAGTCATCCTTGCCAGGACGGCCCATAGATGAAAGGGTATTACCCGGGTCTACCTACCATGTCATGAAAGATAGGTATTTGCGAGTACCTATGTGCATGAAGTACAGCATGTGGATGATCTGAAATGTTAGCGTAGACCTTCCAACCATATTGGTCCCAGAGATGTGTAGTGTACACAATTTCTTTTGACTGTGCCATGGGCCATCAACTGGAGAAGGGATGAATGTTGTTTGTGGAATATGGGGGTGGGGGGTGGGGGGGTTGACAGGTAATGTAATAATTCGCCAAGGGGAGACTGGGTTGGATGCACAATAGGTGAACTGGAGGTCTATGAGGGAGCGGTGGGTGAATCAGGAAGATAACCAAAGAACAAATATACACATCTGCAATACAATCCCACAAACATCCAAAAAGAAAGAATGGAAGGACACTGCTACGATACCTTCTTCTTTATTAAAAACATACAAAGTTTCCAATAGTAAGCGCTTTCGGGTTAACAACCCTTCATCAGACAAATTAAAATCAAGCAGCTCTGCATTTTTAAATACACATCCTACCAATCAGCTATCAGTAAATGACCCGCCTTTTTTGTAAGGCTGGTTTTAAAGGTACCATCTCATTCAATCCAGGGCTCCTATGAGCCACTAATTCTATAATCCATCTTGATTCCAAAGATTCAGTAAGGAGTTTGAGATCTCCACCGCTATTACTCAATCTCACATTGGCCACAGCTTTAAAAAGAAAAGTATGTGTGGGATTTAACTCAACATGTCTATACAGAGCATTGTGTACGTCCTTATTCCTGATGGATGATAAGTGCTGTAAAATCCTGACCTTAAACATATTGTTGGTCATCCCCACATAAAATCCAGAACATTGTGAACATTCAGCCAAATATACCAGGTTTGCTGTTCTACATGTAGCCCTTGCCTTAAAATTAAAAAACTGACCATTTGTGGGATGTACGAAGGTAGTGACCTTATTAATATAAGGACATGCTTTACAGGTGCCACAGGGAATACTGCCTATAGTTGTCTTGAACGGTCTTGGTCCATTGGGACATTTTTCACCACAAAGTAGATCCTTCAAATTTTTGTTGCGCCTGTAACCAAAACTAGGTCTCACTCCTACCAAGTCCCTTAACCTACCATCACTCCTAAGAATATTCCAATTTTTACTAACTATGTTACTTATATCCCCTATGTTGCTACTGTAAGTGAAATACAACCTGGGATTTCCTGATCTGGTCTGGGAAGTTAAGGGCACATCCCTTGCCTCTTCCATACATTTCAGCCATGGTTTGAATCTATTGGCCCTTTTCAAATGATTATCGTCGGCTATTTGATTAACCAACCGTCCATCATAACCCCTTTCTCGAAAGCAACACTTCAATCCCTCCACCTCCCTATCAAACTGAGCATCCTCCAGGCATAGCCTGGATGCCCTGCTCATCTGACCTTGGATGATGTTGGGAAACATGAAGCGGCGATGCATGCTGTCAAAACATAGCAAATGGTTCTTCCAACATTCCTTTTTATACAAACTGGAAGAGAAACCTTCGTTAGTTCGTGTGATCCGGACATCTAAGAAATCTATCTGTGTGTCGGAATAATTAAGGGTAAATCTAAAAAAGGAGGTGGTAGAGTGTAAATACTCAACAAACCTCTCCAACATTAAAGAACTACCTCGCCAAAAAATAAACACATCATCCACAAACAGGGTATAAGCTTCAACATACTGCATCCATTCCTGGTTGTTGAAAATGGTCTCCCTTTCCCAAAAGGAAAGCACCAAGTTGGCATATGTATTAGCACAGGGGGTGCCCATAGCAACCCCCTGTGCCTGCCTGTAAATCTGTTGCGCTGCAATAAATACATTATTTTCTAATACTAGGGACAATAATGTCTTGACCAATGCTACTTTGGCTTCATCTTCACCCAAAACACACAAGACTGCACCTATGGCTTGTATACCATAGTTATTACTAATCACTGTGAACAAGCTTTGAATGTCCAATGTGGCCAACAATATATTATCATGCAGCTTTTGTCGATTGAAATCCCCTACAACCTGTAAAAAACTTAGTGTATCTTTAAGTATACTGGGTACCTTATCCACAAATGGTCTGAGTGTGTGCTCAAGCCAAATAGAAATATTTTCAGTCACCCATCCTCGGCCCGATACAATGGGCCGAAGTGGTGGGTCTGTAAGTGATTTATGTATTTTAGGCAAACCTTTGAAAATGGGAGTGACAGGCTTCTCAATCATCAAAAATTTCCACAGGTCATCACTTATCTTCATATCAAAGTTTAATTTCCTTAAGCTGTTATGCACTCCGTCCACCACTGATCTAACAACTATGGGGTTGATCGGAACATACGTACTAACATCTGAAAGCCATTCTTGTACTTTGGAGTTATACACCTCTGTGTCCAGCACCACCACCGCTCCTCCCTTATCGGCCATTTTTATTACCAAATTCTGATTATTGCTCAGATCCATCAGAGCTTTTTGCTGTGCCTGTGTGAGATTATAAAATCTGTGAAAATCTCTTGTCTTAAAGTACTCCTGCAAATCACGCTCACAGCTACTAATAAAAAGACTCATAGCTGGTGAAAAAGATGGTACAAAAGTACTAGATTGTCCTAAAGTAACTCTGTCAGAATCACTGTCATTGTTATTGTTATTCCCAAAGACACATTTCAAAGCTAGGTTCCTGCAATATAACATTAAATCTAAAATAATTTCATTAAAAATACTGGCCCTACCAGGTACGAAAGTCAAGCCTTTGTTGAGTACAAAGTGTTCTTCTTCTGTTAAAACATGCATATAAAATACCTATATGTTACAAGAAACAAAATAAGCAAGTAAACAAAAGAGAAAAAACAACTACACTGCTACAACAATAAAAGCTTATATGTAGGCATGAAACTCAAGTACTATCCTTTGTAATGACAGTGGGTATGTGTTGGCCTGTAAACTCAGATGTGTGCCACGAAAATGTCCCATCCAGGTCATATGAAAAGGTGGCAACCCTACCAATGGTCAGAGCATTCCCCCAATATATGCCCATTCGCGGTCCAAGTCGTCCTTGCCAGGACGGCCCATAGATGAACGGGTATTACCCCGGTCTACCTACCACGTCATGAAAGATAGGTATTTGTGAGTACCTATGTGCATGAAGTACAGCATGTGGATGATCTGAAATGTCAGCGTAGACCTTCCAACCATATTGGTCCCAGAGATGTGTAGTGTACACAATTTCTTTTGACTGTGCCATGGGCCATCAACTGGAGAAGGGATGAATGTTGTTTGTGGAATATGGGGGTGGTGAGTGGGGGGGTCACAGGTAATGTAATAATTCGCCAAGGGGAGACTGGGTTGGATGCACAATAGGTGAACTGGAGGTCTATGAGGGAGCGGTGGGTGAATCAGGAAGATAACCAAAGAACAAATATACACATCCGCAATACAATCCCACAAACATGTGAACATTAAAATGTGCAATACACATGTACAGAAACGTTACCAGCACATACCCACATAATGGTCTGGCCTGAACTGAGCCATCCAACCCCAACACACCTGGATACATAACTGAATACCCATCATCCCCTTCACAGCACACCCCCCCCTCCTTCTTGAACGTCCACCAAAACCAGCCATACTCTCGGGCTGCTAGATAGGCATGGCCATATCTGCACATAGCGACCCCTACCCATATCTAGTAAACAGTCTCACCCTAGGCATTCTCAGGATCAAAAACTATGTATCCCTCGCATGTATAACCCTACCTTACAGTTCGAAAGCAAAGATGGTCATCTGTCCCCACAATTTTTGGATATCCCTCATGGGATATGTATCTGTTCTAAACATTAGACTTGGTGTCACGACACGATGTCCAGTCCTGTATACATCTGGACACAAGTTGTATGAGCAGTAGTTGTCCAAAAGACTGCGAAGCCTCCAGCCGGTCCTGCAGAACCTACGACCTGGGATTAAACACCTGACTGTGATGCACATATCCGCACGTGCATTATCGGGAATATATACCTTACACATTCACATAGTGGCAGTCAAATACAGGGTGCTTTAAGTGCTTTAAAGCAGACGTAAGTAGGGTTACCACCTGCCCCACCTTGTGAGGGACAGTCCCTTTTTGGGTAGTTGTTTCCAGACCAAATATAATGCAATGGCAAATGTTCTGTGATTGTAGGAAATATATCCCATATTTCATGTAACAGTTGCATAAAACAGTTATTTATGTAAAATACTCAAAGTTACAAGAAACAAATGAAGCAAACAAACCGCTACAAGAATAAGCGTTCATTTAGGCAAATAAGTAAAGTTCTAACCTTTGTACTGACCGTGGGTATGTGTCGGCTTGTAAAGTCTGATGTGTGTCCCAAAAATCCTCCACTTTGACCATATGAAAAGGTGGCAACCTGAGACGTAAGCAGGTATGCAAGCGTGTATGCGTGACGGTAGGTGGTGGTGATTCAACGGTATGGGAAATGTAAATGAGCATGTAGGTGTATATGCATGTACACACACACACACACACACACACACACACACACATATATATATATATATATATATATATATATATATATATATATATATATATATATATCAGAAGAATGAACATGGTCACAATATAGGAAATCCCCATAATAGTTAGTGCTGTTATAAATTAGGATGGCCATAGGTGAGCACACCTCTGCATCCCCAACCACGGGTAGGACACTAAAAGTGGAACAAATTATCTCCCCTTGCTAAGTCTGACTTTCAACTAGGTACAGGGCAGTCCCGGTCCCCAGTTGGACAAGCCTAAACCCGGAAGACCATATGAACACCCTGACAATCGAACACATGTATGTGCCAGGACTATAGGCTGTAGAGGTCTGAATATCCTCAGAGTGAGTCAACATGCGGCACAAGTCCACAGCAGTAGGGAGTAGGGAATGGCGCATGTGTAGTAGTGCATTTTTCCAACAGGTAAATGGATGCCGGCTGTGTAAGTGAAGTGATGAGGAGTGTGTTCGGGTTATTATGCACCATGGGTATACATATAAATGAGGCAGAACACCAACAGTGTAGTGGTTAGAGGATCTGCCTAACAAAAAGGCATTCACAGTTCAAGGCTGACAATAGCACATATCATTTTCCTTGTGGAATGATTGTTGCTCTGCTGTAAAGCTGACATTTAAACATGTAAAGGTGAATGTGTGTATCGCATGGGACGATTAACCAGATCCTTTCAATCAAAGTGGTATTGTCATAATGTATAAGGCACAAATAAGCATAAATAAGCGACAGTAAACATATGTAACGCACAGTAAGCATAAGCGAGTGCGCCTGTGCGAGTGTAAGCAGCTCCCAGCATAGGAAATGTATGTTTGTATAGATATATATCTACATACATGAGAAATATATATATATATATATATATATATATATATATATATATATATATATATATATATATATACATATATATATATATATATATATATATATATATATATATATATATACAAATATATATATATATATATATATATATATATATATATATATATATATATATATATAAAGAATGGACGTTGTAACAGTAAAGCATACACAAGGGATGTGAAGGGAATCAAGAGCAATGTTGGTATTATAAAGTGCTTTCAGCGTACGTCATAAAAAGCTGCCCAGGAGTGAGCAGAGCACCGCTACTCACACCACAGGCAGGGTATTACCAGTGGGAGTAACATCATTAAAATGCTAGGTCTACTTTGCACACAGACGGAATGTAGTCCCATGCTGGGACCTCCAAAAATTGGAAAGCGCAAATGGACGTATTCCATAACCCCAGCAAATGCACGTATTTGCAAATATACATGGCGGGAGACCCTGTGAATACCCGAGGCAGGACAGAATGTGTCTAGGGCCCCAAAAGCTCTGGAGAGGGAAATGTGTAAAGGTGTGTCATGGCTGCGATAACAAGTGGATAATGGATGTCATGCATGTAAATTTAACACGGGTGGGGTGGAGGAACTATGTGTATACAATTATGGATCCAGGCATGCCATGGTTGGATGGGCCAGTTCTAATAGACCACCCCGTGGAGGTCAGCTAGGTCATAATAGGTATATATGCATACTCACATGCAGACAACAATATATGTTGACGTACAAATTCTCTAACATATGCATTCTATTTGTTGACATAAATAATAGGAATGTGCCCATACAAACATTAACAGTACATGGAATAATAGGCTGTGCAGAAGAGGGACGGGTCGAATCACACTATCACATTCCAATTACCATGGTAATCCATACATGAACATATAGTGACATCTGTCTGCTGTATAACGTGCTACATACTGATTACAAGATAACTGGAATGTGTCGGTGTTATAATGAATAAGGCACTAGTATGCTGGTAAAGCTATAAACACCATTACGCATGTGTAAGTGTATATGAGCGGGAAATGTATTGACATACTGATGTACATATATACAATTTTATATATATATATATATATATATATATATATATATATATATATATATATACACACACACACACACACACACACACACACATATATATATATATATATATATATATATATATATATAAATATATATATATATATATATATATATATATATATATATAAAATGGCAAGATATGAATATACATGTATGAATACATATGCAGATATGTCTGTATATATTAATGTAAATAGATATATATATGTTACAGTGAAATACACATGTATATACCTAGGTTATGTTACAGCAGTTACGGGTAACATATTTAGACCGGGCATATGTTGGTGGCAGGTCCACTCAACAGACGTCTACTTATCACCCCCCAGCTAGGCCAGTGAGGCATACAGACATGCAATAAAGGTAAATACAGCACTGATTCCCAGACCACCAGCAGGAAATTACCAGTGGGAGAGATCTACAATTTAAACAAGGACAGCGACATCCCTTGCGGGACACCAGAAATTTGGTACCTTCAACCAATGGGGGAACACCATTACGACCAGGATGTAGCTGTACACGGAACAGTAGGTTGGTAGGTTGTGCAAGCCTAATAACACATGGGTTGACACAACGTACGACATGTGTCCCGACATGGGGAGAGTGGGGTGTGTTCATATCCCATCTGTTCCACCTGCGCCCACAGTAAGGATGAATGTGTAGAGTAGTGGCAGGTGGGGGAATTATAGGTATGCGATTATAGGGCTAGGCGTGCAGGTGTTGGCTGGCAGACACGTATTAGGACCATCCCGTGGGTGTAAGTAATATTCTGATGTGGGTATAGCAGACGCCCTTACCTCCCAAACTGTAAGAGCACATCTACTGGACAGTCCATAAACCATTGGGGGATTACATAGGGACCATATCATTGAACTGTCCCCGATTACCAGGGACGTCCGTGATTATGAATCAGAATCTTAACACAGACTCAACTAAACCATCCTAGAACTAGTGATATTAGGAGGAAAGGTGGCAGAGTACACGTAATGAATAATGACAACATGCAAGAGTCATAAACTGCATGTACCTCAGACAATGTGTATGAATACATATGTGCTCTGTGTCCGTCAGTGTGTCAGGTTAATAGCACCAACCTTCTAAATGTATCCCTGAGGTCATTATGCAGTGTCCCTGATTCAGTGTTTATTCTTCCCCATTCGTATGAGAGGTCTGATAGTGATAGAAAGCGCATATTCCGCTGACTACCTTAGAAGGTTGATAGAATAATAGGTTTGGGGTTACCACCTGTCCACCTTTGCAAGGGGCACTCCCCTGTGGACAGTTGTGTCCTGCATAATAACTGTAATTAAGGCAAATGTCCTGTGATTTAGGGCAAAGACTACCTATATTGTCTGTAGTAGTAGCATAAAACAATTATGTTCCTCTGAAACACCTAAATGTTATAGGTAACAGTATAAGCAACTATAATGCTACAAGAGTAACCTTTTATTTAGGCAAAACAGTGAAGTACACCTCTTTCTACTGGCTGTGGGTGTGTTGCCCTGCAAAGTCTGACGTCTCTACATACAGGTCCTATAGGGTTGCCACCTTTCCAAATGGCCAGAGTGGGACATATTCTGTAGAAATGTCAGACATTCCAGGACTAAACATACCTACAGCCATGCACAGTACAGGATTACACTTATTTGCACAAATAAAAGCTTAAATTAGTTGTATTTGAATTGCTTATGCTACTTCACATAACATATAGAAGTGTCATATATAAAATTACTGTTGTATGCAATTATTAATGAAACGTAGAATATAATAATGTCCTGTAATCTGGACATGTGCTATGTCTTGATTATTTTCACACTGTCCCTTGCAAAGTGGGACAGGTGGTAACCCTAAAGTCCTACCTTGGCCAATTGAGAAGGTGGCAAACCTTAACAGGTATGCGGTAGCATAACCGGTCCGACGGATGTGGCTACCACAACCCAACTACTCGTTTGTAATGCAGGGTCTATGTTCCCATGTATCAGCCAGATGGGAGCAGAGTGTATGCGGAACATGCAAATATGATTAATTCACTGGACAGGCTGCTGATTCTGTACAGTCAAACGCCATGCCATCGCCTAATGGGCAGCCATTCCCGATACTGTAGTCATGTAGTCCGATGTGATAGGCATTACAAGATGGGAGCAGATTGTAAGAGGAACACACAATTATGAATGATTCACCCGACAGGCTGCTGATTCTGTCCAGTCAATGCCATCCGGTTGCCTAATGGGCAATCATTCCCGATACTGTAGTCAGGAGTGGCCTTAGGTCAACTGGTGCCCTAGGCAGAGGGCACAACGGCACCCCTAAAACACCATCCAGTGTCCCCATCCTGGTCTACCTACACCAAATAAATACTGGTAAAGTGCACCCACTAAAGCAGTGCCCTAGGTGGCCGCTTAGTTGGCCTATGCCTAAGGCTGGCTATGACTGTAGTCATGTAGTCCGTTGTGATAGGCATCACAAGGTATGCCTAAGAGGAACACATGAATATGAATGATTCCCCAGACAGGCCGCTGATTCTGTACAGTCAAACGCCATGCCGTCGCCTAATGAGTGGCCAGTCCCAATACTGGAGTCATGTAGTACGATGTAATAGGCATCACAAGGTAATATTGTGGTCATTGCTCACACCCAGGAGTGTGAGTGACAGATGCAAGCACTAATGACGGTGCATTAGCAAGTGCGGGATCAAGCGGGTGTAAGCATGTTTGGCTACCAGTAAGCGAGTATTGCATTGGTTAAGCAATGCAGAGGCTGTAACCAGAGGATATCATACAGCGCAATCATTCAACAGTATAGGAATGTATCCCATCATGTAAATGTACATGTGAGTGTTTATGTCCAGCATATAGGTACATACATATGTAGAGATGTATCAGGGACATGCCATGTGGCAACAAAGCATTACAAATGAATGAAACAGGAAACACCAGCAACGCCTGTATTATGTAGTGGTGTTGCTCTATGTGATCACAAGACTCCCTCAGACAGACGATAGTTGTACATTGGCTGTATACATCACTCTGTGCATGTAATGTACATTGACACAACAGTACCTGTCCAATCATTATGTGTGAACAGTACTCCTGCAATGTGCTGTGTGCAACATCATCATCATGATAAAGGTAAATGGGGTAACCATAGAGGGACCGGTAGTGTTTTGTGTACAATGGGGTCATCCTTTTCACATGCACCTGAACCATGTAGGAGTGATGTGCATACCAGGACTGTGCACCTGAGGGACAGTGGTGAGGATAACAGTAGTATGTTATGATGCATATTACAAGGGTTTCATGTGTCCAGTGGGCATGTGCGTGCAATTGACAGCTATGTATAGGGCAGATGGTGTCCTAGGAGCCGAATGGCCTTATTTATCTGAAGGTGAGGGTCAGATGTTGGGGAAGGAGTGTAGGTATGGCCATGTAGGATAGATAAGAGCACAGAAATGGCAGCATACAGGGTTGGTATATGACACATGTGGGGGGAGGATACACCCTGGATGGGGATGGGACTTTGGCATTCAATAGCCCATGGGGACAGTGGGATAGAGGTCTCCAGCCATGGGAAACTCCTACTGCACCTACACAGCTGGAAAGGAGGCAGTGCTGGGGGCTGTCCAGGAAGGGCACTCCACCCTTGAACTGGCTTATCTGGCTTCGTAACCCCATAGGGAGCCACCTACACAACATGTCCAGGACCGCACGACAGCAGATATGTACCTGTCTGGTCCTGCTCCCAAGGGGGACATGCTCCATCCTCAGTGGTGGTACCACCAGAAGGTGGTGAAGAGCCAACAGAGGTTGATGTTAATGGCTGAGCCCCAGATGTGCTAGTGCCCGGTGCCATGGTCAGCTGAAGTGGGACAGGAGGATCTGCCAAAACCTATCAACCCATTCGGCCTATGGTGTTGCCTTTTAAACCCACATATGGCTTAGTGATAGACAACAGCATACAGGATTACCTACAACAGTATGCATAGATATCACCAGCAACCCAATACAACAGATGGTATACATTTGCAGAGGGAGCACAACACATGCATATATACCGCATGGCAACTGTACAATGTGTAGTAGATGTGTGACTGCAGCTATGAACAGTTGCCCATCATTGGCTTGTCACTGGGAATTCCACACAGTGTCAGTCATACCACTGTCTCATGTGACACATGTCTAGTCAGGGATGCGATGGCAGTAACACATCCCTATCATCATGTACTGTCTGCAATCCCCACACCATGCTCCTGCTGTGCACAGAAGTGTGTTCAGTGTGTAACACAGGAAACAAATGGTTGCACACACTGACCTGTTCACAGATGGCCCTACAGATGGGGTTCCTCCATGAACAGAGTACTGTCATGTCTGTATTTTAACATGCAGAATAGCCATTACCACACACAAGTTAAACAGACAGTAGTCTCAATGCAGCATAGCTACACTTACATGCTGTAGTTGTGTGGCACATCACCCTCCTATCATTAGGCTATTTTCCACTGTTGAAAATGATTGAGGTACATCTAGATATCATCTGTGATGCCATGTCAGAACACCACATCCAGGTACAATTCACAGCAACTGTCATGGCCAGATAATAACATGGTTTCCTAGATAGTATACTGTGTTTATCATGCGGATGGCTATGGGAACACCATCACAGCTGTACCACATGCAATCAGCTAGAGGAGGACTGCAATAGGTGCAGAGGCCATCACCTGACCATTTCCATCTGTTACAATACACATGTTGCTGCTATGCAGGTGTACACCTTCAGATCCACCAGAGAGTGTGTGTGCGGGACAGGCAATGTACACCAGGGAAGGGCTTGAAGACTTAACCATAATCTGCCACACGCTGAATAGTACAGGGGCAAACCCCTGATTACTCATTACTATTACATGTGCATGACATTACTACATGTGCGACAGAGGCGGCATGTTGTAGTGCTGTAAGAACATGTGTGTAGTTAAGTGAGTGCCATCTTAAACAGATATAGTAGACATACATTAGGTGTGGCACACATGTCAGTCCATGTGAATGGATGCCATTGTCACCACAACCACACACTAATGGACACGGATTGACACTTTTGCCAGGGCGCCAAATACACAATGTAACTACTTAGTTTGCCACACCGCAGTAATGCACAGGACCACATGCACCACAGGGGATATCTGGAAGTTCTATGGGCTAGGCCATGTGAAAGTGCTTGACAACTGCTGATATGCCAACAAGGTTTATACTGGGAGTGACTGTGGTTGGAAGCATCACAACCCACATGCAGACACAGGGTGCCAGTACTGTCATGCAGGTATGCATTGCTCCATGGGTGTGTAGTGTTTGGCTGTGCAAGAATGTTGTACAAGGCTGGGTGAGGGGTAATCCTTGCCATTGCGTCACCCGACAATGGTGTGCAGTGCCGGGGTTTAGTGTCTGTAATGTCCCACACAGATGGGTACTGCATTATCTGGCCTGGTTATCAATGTGTAGGGCCATAGCTTTGCAATGCATGCCATGTCTGTGTTTAATAGTCCTTCACATGGACATTGCCTGGGATGAGCATGTCCCACAATACTGTACAGTGACATGTACAGGTGTACCTGGTTTGGCAGACACGTAGTGTACACAGCCTGTTATACCCCGATATGCCAATACTGGCCTGGTGTGGCGAAACCTGCTTATAATGAGCAGGTCGGCCCTGCACCTGCATGGATAGAATGGATAGGTATTCCGTGGTGTCAGTGGCATGGGTCCATACAGGGCACATGTGTACAGCATTGTCTGGCCTTAGTGGATCACATATGATGGCACCACATATATTGCAGCCATTCAGTGTGGAACCTAGTGAAGGCACAATATCCGCATATATGTGCCTATTGTACCACTGCACAGGGTGCCATGTCCTCTGCAGGCCACTGCGGTCACACCACCATGCTTACTATCTGTCCTCAATGTGCATGTTACTAGCAACATAGTGGGATATCCTAGGCAAGGTTGTATGTGCATGGCACATGGGTGATGGACATATACCAGGTACTAGTAGGGCTGCATACTTGGTTCACCAGCCCTTTTGCCAGATGTATGGGTATGGCTTGCCAACACAGTGCCGTGGCTGACTGACAGCTGTACTCGTGAGGTGGCCAATGTGTCATAAGGCGGATACTATATAGGAAAACTACAAAACACACTCCCAAACATGTCCAATGGTAAGACAATCACGGCCACCTCTACACAGGCTCTGACAGACAAACACACACTTGCCATGTCCTGTATACAAACCCCTACCATATCACACTGCAGCAACACGCGTTTAGGGCACGTGCTACAGCGAATACTAGAAAGCACTGTACTTGTCTCATGCAGCCAGACACACACACAAACACACACACACACACACACACACACACACACACACACACACACACACACACACACACACACACTTGGCATGTCTGGGATTAGAACACCGACCTAACTACTTTACTACACTACAGCATTACGCAGTTACAGAACGCGCTACTGAAATTACTGGGACACAGCACTCACAGAGGTGTATTTGTAGATGGGTGACATCATCGGCGTTGATAATGGCAGATATAAGAAATGTATGGAGCATGAGCAGTATAAAAGTATTACTCAGTCTTCAGGCAAATGGGGACATACACACACATACACACACACGGTAAGTGTGAGACTAGAACACCAACCTAACTACTTTATTACACTACAGCATTACGCAGATATAGAATGTGCTACCAATATTACTGGGACACAGCACTCCCAGAGGTGTATTTGTAGATGGGTGACATCATCGGCCTTGCTAACAGTGGGTATAAGAAATGTATGGAATGTGAGCAGTATAAAGGTATTACTCAGTCCTCAGGCAAACAGAGAGGCACGCACACACACACACACACACACACACACACACACACACACACAGGCAAGTGTGGGACTAGAACACTGACCTAACTACTTTATTACACTACAGCATTACGCAGTTACAGAACACGTTATCGAGATTTCTGGGACACAGTACTTCCAGAGGTGTATTTGTAGATGGGTGACATCATCGGCCTTGCTAATGGTGGGTATAAGAAATGTATGGAGTGTGTGCAGTATAAAGGTATTACTCAGTCCTCAGGCAAATGGGGAGACACACACACACACACACACACACACACACACACACACACACACACACACACACACACACACATGGCAAGTGTGGGACTAGAACACCGACCTAACTACTTTATTACACTACAGCATTACGCAGTTACAGAACACGTTACAGAGATCACAGCGCTCCCAGAGGTTTATTTGTAGATGGGTGACATCATCGGCCTTGCTAATGGTGGGTATAAGAAATGTATGGAGTGTGAGCAGTATAAAAGCATTACTCAGTCCTGAGGCAAACAGGGACACACACACACACACACACACACACACACACACACACACACACACACACACACACACGGCAAGTATGGGACTAGAACACCGACCTAACTACTTTATTACACCACAGCATTACGCAGTTACAGAATACGCTACCGAGATAACTGGGACACAGCACTCCCAGAGGTGTATTTGTAAATGGGTGTCATCATCAGCCTTGATAACGGTGGGTATAAGAAATATATGGAGCGTGAGCAGTATAAAAGAATTGCTCAGTCCTCAGGCAAACGGGGAGACACACACACACACACACACACACACACACACACACACACACACACACACACACACACACACACGACAAGTGTAAGGCTATAACACCAACCTAACTACTTTATTACACTACAGCATTACGCAGTTACAGAACACACTACCGAGATTACTAGGACACAGCTCTCCCAGAGGTGTATTTGTAGATGGGTGACATCATTGGCCTTGCTAACAGTGGGTATAAGAAATGTATGGAGTGTGGGTAGTCTAAAAGCAATTTAGAGTCCACCGGCAAATGGGGACAGACATACACACACACGCCAGTGTCGGGTGCGGAACACCTGCCTATTTACAGATTACTATTACAATACTACATACTTACGAATAGCTCCACACAGACTACACATGTCAAGGCTGTCATTATGACCATCTGGGAAAGTGGACATCAACAGGGATGCTGACAGTTAAGATGTACATACCTGTGAATCTGTGTGTTTAAAGTAGGAATCCATCTTGACCTGGAGTATGCCCATCTGTGGAATGGATGACTACTACCACTATACAGGGTTACAATGGTCATGCCCATACAGAGAGGCACATAACCATCACAAGGTGTCACTGGGTATGCTCACACACTTAGTAGCACAAGGCTGTTCAGAATGTACTATGTGTCCACCTACACAAGGATATACTGGGCATATTCATACACTTAATAGCAAAGGGGTCATGCTTACACACTTAGTAGCACAGGGCTGGTTGGAATGCACTACTATGTGTCCATCTACACAAGGATATACTGGGCATGCTCATACTTCTAGTAGCACATGGCTGACTGGGATGCACTCTGATTCTAAACACAGAGGGCCACAGTGGCTATGCTATTACAGGTAGATGTAAAGAACACATTGTAATTGGCTCTGGTGTTAGTAGTTGTCATTGTTAGCGGGAACGCTGCTCTACATATATTTGACACCGGTCTTTTACAACACATCAGCTGTCATTCTGGGATGACATGGCTAACAGTTGGCAGGCCTTTGTCACATATCACATGCATCCATGATACAAGGGAGTGTGGATATTACCCAAGTTGCATCCGCCCACACAGTGCCATTCCAAGGCAAATGTCCTAAACACAGGTTAATTCCCATACACCTACAGGACAACTGCATTGTTTTCTTATGGTA
Organism: Protopterus annectens; assembly: GCF_019279795.1. NCBI lineage: Eukaryota > Metazoa > Chordata > Ceratodontiformes > Protopteridae > Protopterus > Protopterus annectens. The sequence goes on along the minus strand of NC_056743.1, from coordinate 757,016,335 downwards.
ACCAGTGCTAGATGTGCAGCATCCAAATTCACAGCTGGCCACTGTAGATCCAACAATGGGGAGTACTGACATCTGTGCAGTGAGGAACACCTGGCTGATGTCTCTGCAGTGCACAATAGCACTACCACCATATACCTCAGAACCTAGCACTACCACCATATACCTCAGAACCAGACATGTGGGCCATAACACAGGTATGGACTGCTCCAGGTGGTGTACCCACATACATAAAAGCCACTCACATGTACTGACCGGTCCCCCCACGAAAGGCATCACAGATGAGCCATGTGAAGGACACAGTGTCACATGCTGCATTTTAGGATGTAAATTGCAGACACCACCATGCCCTCGGACCACCAACACACAACCATACATGTTGTATGACGGACGAGTACACCACCATGTGACCCTTGACCTGTGTACTATACTAAGCTCTACATCAACTGTAGACAGTACACATGTGCTGATACAGTTGCATCATGTGCTATGCAATGCAATGATACCACTGTCTGTGACCATGTCAGCTGTACATATACCAAGGGCCCTCGGTACTTTCCACCATTAGCAGATGTCTGTTGCTGTACACCAGTACACACCCTCATGTATGGATATGACATACATGTACCTGCCCTGGATATGTACATGCCACACACACAACATGCCTGTAAATAGCATAGCTGTTGTAGTCCTTTGTGCAAACAGGTGGCTACAGCCATTACACACATGCACATGGAATGTAGGTCCATGGCTCCTGAATGCTAACAGTACATAAGGTGTGATATCAATGTTGACAGAGGTAACATCCCCTCTGTACTGGTCACCCATCATATCATACAACAGTCCATGTGTCATGCATGTCATTACACATATTCACCAATTGCAATGCCTACAGACATGACCAAATGACAGGATTGTAGGACCTACACACCTGTACACATAGTGTTGTGCATTCAGATAACATGCATGTGCAGTTGCTGATGTATGCAGGTGGCATGTATCTTAGTGCATCATGCAGCTGCAATGCAGCCTCAAAATTGCCAACTGTATATGGTGATATGCTGAATGTACAGAAAGGTGTACCACATGTATGGACAGATGTGTTGAAATAATTAAGTGGTGGGGCATCTTTGCAGATGGATGTTTGCTGTGGACAGCTCACAGGTGTGTCACAAGCAGTCCTACAATACCCTGTGTAACCAGTAAGCAATGGTTTTGTTAACTGAAGGAAATAACACACAACTTAGACAGCGGTCAGGGTGACAGCGAAGGTAAATCACTTGACACCTGTTAATAGATATGCTGTCCCTAGTGCATATATCAGCACTGTTGGCACAGGAAGCGTCAGTAGTGTTTGTAATGCTTGCAATACTGCTGTATGTCTGACATACATAACATGAGCTAGGCAGATCTGAGATTCACAGTACTGGCATGTGTGTCCATATATGTCATGTATGGTATGGAATACATCTCAATTGTTACTCACTCTCCTGTACACTAGTGTGCACATCTGTACAGACTGCAATGTAGAAAGCAGGACATAGGCAAGGGCATGTATCTCACACATGTGTGGTATCTGTATGTGCATGACATAAGTGTATTAATTACTGAATGCCACAGTGTGTGTATGTAGGGCTGACTGGTCCCTAGGGTGAGGATGTATGTTACCATACTGAACTGATAAGACCCCTCCCACCATCCAGGCGATGCATTCAACTATCCGTGTTGATGTCCCCATCTTAGGCCGTACTGACTAGCTGTACATGTGTATTCTCTGTGGCATGTCATGTAGGTGCACAGTACTGTAATGATGATTTTGCACATAGGCAGGAGTCCTCATCCCACCAGTAGAAACTGTGTGTGAGTGTGTGTTACTGTGTTGGTGAAGCCGTGTGTGTGTGTGTGTGTGTGTGTGTGTGTGTGTGTGTGTGTGTGTGTGTGTGTGTGTGTGTGTGTGTTACAGTGTCACTGAATACATGTGTGTCAATAACTGAGTGTGTGAGTGCAGTTGTGTGTTGGCATCCTGTCATGGGAAAGTGTATTACTGATTACCATTGAAGCATCACACTTCCCACTGGCATCTACCCTTGTAATCAGCTAGACCACTCTCTTACCTCACCATTCCATGTAACTGTACCTGTGATATCACCCTTTATGGATGTCACGTGTGTGGGCACAGTAATGTAATACACAGCTATCATGCTCTTAGAATGGGAGACGTGTTTGTAACGTGGGACATTCTCACTGGTATGTGGCAGCTACATGGTGCATGCTGATATATTCATACATACCTGTGAGTAGTCCACAATGACATAAGGGACACTTAACTGCAAACACTGACATCCACTGGCACGTGCAATTAGACCTGAAGAAAGACAGCAGAACATCATGACCAGCATGCATTTACTGTTGTTACACAAGACACATACTGTTAACAGTATTATACACCTGTACTACATAGTATATCTGCTGCCTGTCAACAGTCCTCAACATCTGTAAACTACACATATCATCCTAGTCTGTTCACCCTGTGCATCAGACTATATGAACATGTCCCTGCACTGATGGTGTGGATGTCAGGGATGCAGCACAGGCATCATCATATGCACAGGGTGTTAATGTTTGCCGGAGGCCTAGGCTGCACTGTTGTTGCACAAGACACATACTGTTAGCAGTATTATACACCTGTACTACATAGTATATCTGCTGCCTGTCAACAGTCCTCAACATCTGTAAACTACACATATCATCCTAGTCTGTTCACCCTGTGCATCAGACCATATGAGCATGTCCCTGCACTGATGGTGTGGATGTCAGGGATGCAGCACAGGCATCATCATATGCACAGGGTGTTAATGTTTGCTGGAGGCCTAGGCTGCACTGTTGTTACACAAGACACATACTGTTAACAGTATTGTACACCTGCACTACATGGTATATCTGCTGCCTGTCAACAGTCCTCAACATTTGTAAACTACACGTATCATCCTAGTCTGTTCACCCTGTGCATCAGACCATATGAGCATGTCCCTGAACCAATGGTGTGGATGTCAGGGATGCGGCACAGGCATCATCATATGCACAGGGTGTTATTGTTTGCCAGAGGCCTATGCTGCACCATTGGATGACATCATGCGTGTGAGTTTGGGCCTTTGATCTAATTGGGCATGTCTGGATGTTATGCATGTATGTGTTGCAGTGCCCTACATATGTCCAGTGTGTGCGTGTATGTCTACACATTCTCCCATATGTCTGGCCTACACAGGGGTACTATTGACAGCTACAGACTGTATAGGTGAGGTTTTACAGTTTACGGTGTCCAGCCATGGACATGTGACCTGTGCCTGTCGGGGGTTGTGCGGGCACTACCAGACAGAGGTGCAGATTGGGTACTGTCTGATGTCACTAGTCCACTGGAACTGTGTCCCTGTAGGGACCATCCCAGGCCATGTGCACGTGGCCTGCTGTGTTGTGGTGTGGACAGCACAGCACCAGATGCACTGCTGCTGCTACCGCCACTATGGGAGTGGGCATGTGAGGTAGCTCGTACACGTAGACCTGACACAGGGATGTAGCAGGCCTACATCCATGTGCCTGACACCTCACTCCTAACAGATGTTCCAACACAGAGAGCTCACGCTTGCGGATTGTCATGCCACGGTCAAGGACTCCAATGATGTCAACCAACCATCTATCCAAAGCATCAGCAATCTGCTGTTGAGCATTTACCATTGCCTGGATGCTATTGTTTAAAGAACAGACAGCATCCCTCTGTAGCCTCTGATCTTCTCTGTTGTGCTATTCAGCATGTGCCTGTGCCCCCATTACAGCCTGAAACATGCATCTGATGACACCAGCTGCTGTGCTCTGTTGTGCAGTAGCATGTTGGCCAGATCTCCTCCTACAAGCAGCACTGGCCATGTGCCTGTGTGGGGCACTACCAGTAGTTTGGCTGACACCATGGTGTGCAGGCACACCTTGGATAGCCCCCACACTTTCCTGTTCCAAGCTACCACATGTCAACTGTCCTTCCTCTATGGCCACTGGTGATGGGGTATGTGCAGGTATAGGATTTGTGTGTGGGGATGAGGTGGATATAGATGGAATGGCAACCAATGGGCACAGTTTCAGCCCCTGACAACTCTTCTTGTGTTCTAATCATACATTCATCATCACTGCTAGAGTCTGTGAGGACACTAACATCTGATGTACCGCAGGAGGGCAATGCACCTACATCACCTGTGAGGGCAGACAAGAACTGTTCATTACAATCTATACAATAGGCACACACATGCATGTGATATGACAGAAGGCATGCAACATGCATGTGATACGACATTTGGCATGCAGCACAGACAATAATAGTGGTAGTTATCATACATCCCTAGGTTGCACACAACAGCATGCATGTGTCATAGCAGATGGCATGCAAATTACACAATCATAGTAGTGGTTAGCATACATCCCTGTGTTACACCATGTGGACCAGCACAGGTTAACAGTACACCTGCCTGATGTGTGGCATATGACCTTGATAATCACATGTAGTATGACATGTGATCTGCTGATGTGTGCAATGAGATGCATACATGTTTAACACAATGGTGTCCTGTCAAATATACAGTGGGGCAATGGTGTACCAATTCAGTGTTGTCTGTCCACCCTACAGCTATACTGCAAATTTAGCTGATGTGCATGGCCATTGCAGGGAACCATGAGGCATCTCTAATGCTATACAGTGTGAGTTACAAACAGGGTTCATAGCCATGACTTTGTTCAGATACAATACATATATACTGTGGAATGTGACCCACATCACTGAGTTGTATACACACTAAACCATGATGTGGAAGTTGTGACACAGGTCACTGATGGGTGTAAGGATGACACCTCTGCACATCTGCAACCATATTGCTGCAGCCTGCCAACTAGGGCCAGACATGGCGAACATGTCAGTACACCATATCCCACATGACATCTGTGTACCACACACACACACAAGGAGCTAGTATGACATTTATGTCCAACACCAGCAACAGGAATGTACTGTATCTGTGGCCTGATGTGGATACTGTACAGGTGACTGCTGTCATGTTGCAACACCCTCATGATGTTCAACACATCTTATGTGGTGGATTGATGTTGCACCTACACAAGATGTGCACAGGCCTGTAGGATGTCTAGTGTTCCACATCTACATTATGACAATTATACAAAGGCCATGGCCGAACCATGTGTAGCCATTGTATGACAGGGTGTACACACAAGCACAACACGTCTACTGTGTGTGTTGCTCCATGTCTCTGTCCATCTTCCATGGCCATGTGTGTACATGTGTTGTCCAAATTATTGTGACGGGCATCTATTTCACATGTCTGTGTTGTCCCATATGACATATATGCTCCATTGACAACAGGGTTATGCAGATAAAGGGTGGTATGTGGGATATGTTTTCAGGTTAGTTAGGCAGTGTAGCAGCCAGGCCAATAGATGTCATGGACATGTCAAGATAGCACATCACATAGTGTGACATTCATAGCAGGGCTATGATCCACACCGGTGAAACCTGTGTGCTGGCCATACTCCAGCCCACTGTATAGTACTGTTTGTATTCACCACATGTGTAGATCAGATCTGTTGTATGTTTCTAAAGTGAACAGCACCTCCACCATTGTATGCACAGCTGTCAACACATCTGGCAATAAAGTTTGTGAGGATTTATGTTGGTGAGATGATTCACATAGTTTGCAAGTGTTGCACATGGATAGTCATTCTGATGCATTACAGGTCCGACATGTATATTGTGACAGGACCATACATTATGTGTTCATGTTGTGAATGGCCACATGGCAGATAGATTTGTGCATTTCAGTTCCTGATAAATAATTGCACTCTCACCTGCAGCGGGCTGCTGTCGCAGCGGAATGCCAGAGGTACCTAAATAGGAGTAACACAGCAGTATGAGCATAATCCATCTCTGTATAAAGGCTACAGGGAGCAATGTGCATAACACATACACCAGTACATTAGACTATACTATGGTGTATGCACATGTGTGCATACACAGAGTAGCATCCTATAGTATGCAGCATGTGTGTATACATGCCTTGCATACGATGTTACATTACATATTGTACCGTGACACATGGAGCTATATGGAATATAGTTGTTATAGGTGCAGTACTGACTTACCAGGCAACTCCAGGCTCAGTGGTTGAGAGACACCCACCTCCACAATATTGGCTAAGGCTTGTGGATGTGGTTCTGTAGGTGTCCACAGGTTGGCCAGTAGCTCCTCGGTAAGTGAGAGTAGGGGCTGGGTTGGTGGTCCACCACCTATTGCACATTGTTCCCTGGTGATTGCATTCACACACTGTTTTGCCCATCTAATGAGGTCTGTACAGTGTCTGCGCACCTGCTGGTATGTGCGGTTGTGGCCACCCACATCATTAACCCTCCTGCGAAGTTCCATCCACAGGGCATCCCACTGCTGTGCATCCTGTGGCACATGGCTGAACAGGATATCGTGATTGTCGAGTAGGTATGGGATGACGGCCTCATCCTCCAAGCGTGTAAAAGGAGGAAGCCTTGCACGCGGCATACCTGGAAGACATAATGATGGAGACAGGTCACAGTACCTCAGAGACATACAGAGCTACAGCTGAACATACATGTGTATCGCATTAATTCAGTTTAAATAGTTGCATTTGCAAATCTACATGACACTGACGTGTTTGTGTCACACACATGTGACACTCAATGTTGAGTGGATATTATCACCATATATGTGTGTGTGTATGTCACCTGATTACATTGCTCATACTCCATGTGGTTGCTGTCTTGATGTGGGCATGTCTGTTTGCCTGTACTGGTGTTCCTACCAATCAGCACATGGCTGGATGTGTCCATATTAATGCAGTCGACCTTGATGCAGTGTATATGTCACATATAACGACTTACATTGCCATAACAGACATGACCTGTGACCCTGCAGACATGCTCACATAAGGTTTTACATGTATGTGTTCTGCCATATATATCTACATGGTACTGTACAGCGATTCAACATCCTGCCATGTATCACCTGTGTTGCACATGTGATGCACATGGGACACTGGCTAGCCAGATGGTATTTGCAGGGATGGATATCAACTATAGCATGTAAAGTCAAAGTCAACTAGTGGGCTATATGCCATGGGCCATGTATGCATCTAGGATGAAATGTTACCTAACAGTAGCCAACAGGCGGGTCTGTGGGGCCAGGTGGAGCAGTGCCACATTACTGATCCACAGGGTTAATGATACATATACCATGCATTACCATGTGTTCATCACACCATGTCTGAGAGGGGAGTGATGTGCAGCTTTGACGGACATGAATGCATAGTATGGCAGGACTATGTCAAGTGTATGGGACAAGGATCTGTCCAGCATGTGGTAGGTGGATGTCCATGAAGTATGTGTTCGAGATCAGGATGAGTATGTATAGTATGTCTGACATCACTGGGTTGGACATGGATTTATTCACGGTATGCATCATGCTACATAGTGGAGATGGGGAATGGGAAGGCTGGTGTAGGCCATCTGCACATGGCCAATACCCCTTAAAGGAAATATGTGATCTGATATGGGTCACTTGAGTGTTCTGTATGGCTGGACAATGATCTCTATATTCATGAATGGCACACTATCATTATTAGGGTTGCCACATATGACTCCCTGCCAGGTGTGGTGATGTAGCTATCACAGGAAAGACAACTGCCCAGCTGCATCCCTCACACACAAGTGTCCATTATGTTGACCACTGCCTAGGTGGTAGTTCATGGGTACAGGGTTATTAACATAGGGGTAACAATGCGAGTAAGCTATTTTTCCTAGGTCATAGTCATTCACATACTTCAATAGGCAGATGACTTCTGTTTGTCTGTGAAGTATGGACTACAATGAGGGGGAATAGAATTAATTAACCCTGACATACTGTAGCTGCCACTGGTGTGATGATCACGTATTATTCTGTAGTGTTGGTTCTGCCAGCAGTCCTGTTGCAAAACACTCCTGTGACATAGGAATGTACATCTAGTACACCGAGTGCAGGTGGTACACAGTATGTGTGATGATGTCCTATGACCTGGCATGCTTATGGTATGCAGTGTGACATCAACCATACTGTCATCTACATCTGTACTGCTGACATCACTTAAGTGATCAAGGTTCATGGTCTTCCAGACCAGACTCAGCAGGATAGTAGTGCAGTACTTCCCATTATCAGTGGTGTCTCCCCCTTTGTGGGTTGTGATACCTGTTGGTGTGCACCATTCAGTGTGTACACAACCTGACATGGAGCAATGTTTTACTTGATGTGTACGTGGAGAGCATCTTGTTTTGCCGTATGTGTATGATACAACCTGTGATGTGGGCAGGTCCCATGTAGACTGAATGCAGCTTGTACCTGCATAGTTGTGGGTACAGGGGCCCTGTGGTGTACATGGATATATGATTGCGTACCTGTTGGGGGGAGGGGGCCATGTGTTTACATTATCCAAGACCCTATCTGGATTGCTTATTCATGCTAAGCACTTGTTCAAGACTTGTAAACACTACGTAAGCTAATAATTACTATAGCACTCAATCTTCCACATCACCTACAGGTAAGGGTGAACAGGTTTTGTACATACTTTTCTCACTTGCATAGAGTAATGTAGCTCTTGTACTCACTTTCTTCACTTATCTAGGTGAATGTAGTTCTATATTCAGGCATGTCCAAGAGTCAACTGCAATTGTTCTCACCTGTCTATCTGATTAATCTGGACATCTTGAGACAATGTACACATTACCTCATGTACACAGACAAGCCTCTACACCTACCACCCAACACTACAACCTGTGAGAGATGCACTCATCTAGCTAACCTGGAGGTAAATGTCTTTCCAACCAAGCCAGACCCTGACTGTCATGTGGAGAAGGTACACAGTCACACAACAACACACTCATCACATAAGTCTCACTGAATCTACCCCACCATTAACTGGGAAAACTACTCATGTACTAACACATTAGCTCAATGGTTTCTGGAATTCATAAACACCAATGCCCTGACTCAACATAGCCACACACCCACCAGGGGCAACAATATTCTAGACCTAGTCATTACCAACATGAGTGACTGGTGCTCCACACGTGAAGCCAACTCCTCGTTGGTCCGATCAGACCATGTGATGAACACCGTTGATATCCACATCCCGCACCTATCCCCCATTAAGTGAACCACAGTATAATATGTCTACAAGGTCAACTACATGCTTCTTAAGACAGACGTGGTGGACGTCATGACATCCATTAAGATGGACAGTACCGTTACAACTGCTGAATCCTACACAAATGCACTCTATAAGCACTTACAGGAGTGCATGGCTTGTGCTATCCCAAACAGAACCAAGACACTATACTCCTAATTAACTAAACCAATCTGGTGGTCCCCTGCCATAAACATATTGTACTAAAGGAGGAAGACACTGTTGCAAATGAGAGTACAATACCATGCGTGGAGGAGATCCCTGGCCAGTCTCAGTAAGAAGGTGAGATCCCTTATAAGATCCTCCAAAGCTAGCTATGAAAACTATAACGCAACTAATACCAACAACAACCACAAAGCATTCTATAGCTTTGTCACATATCTTGATGTCAACAACCAGATCCACTCTGAGTTACAGCACAAAGACATGAACATTACAGAAACAATTGATATTGGCACCATCCTGGCAGATCCCTCTCAAAGCTGCACACTCTTAAGGCAATATCACAGCATCTATGGGGCCGGTCAACATCCCAGGCTGTGTTTTACATGAACTTCTTCAGATCGTACTGCCTTCCCACCTACGCACCATGTTCAATAATAGCCTCACATCGGGCATAGTGCCCCCTGAATGGCGCACAGCAACAGTTATCCCACTCCACAAAGGTGATGCCACAATGGAACCTATTTCCCTATAGGCCTGACTAGCCTGGTCTGCAAGGCTATGGTGCATATCATGGATCACTGTCACAGAGACATTCGGTACCTCCCAACCTTTGACCCCTCCCTGTTTGGCATTGTTAAGGCTGGACCATGCCTCCCAAACCTGATGGACTTCTTAGAGACAGTTACCAAGGCATTAGATGAGGGTAGGGAGGCCCACACAGCCTACCTAGATCTCTCATAGGCTTTCAACACCATTCCTCCTTCTGGTATTATCAACATACCCATCCGCCTGAACATTAAACCCTACATCATGTGATGGTTTGCAAAGTGGCTCACGGACAGAACCCACACAGTGAGAGTTGCATACTCTAGGTCCGACTGTATACCAGTTACAACTGGCGTCCCCCAGGGCTCAGTCCAAGGACCCCTCATATTCGGTATATACTTCTCTGATGTACAGACAAGCACAGGAGGGCATTGGCTGAAAAGGTTTGCAGACGACTGCAAACTAGGGGACATAATTGTTTCCCCAGCTATTACAGACACCCTCTGTAAGGGTCGCACTGAGATGGATACCTGGTGTTAATATCATGGCGTCAAGCTGAATGCCTAAAAGTGCATAGTCATCCCCTTTGGATATAACTAATTATCCGCGGACTACCACATAGGTGCTAGTCCCCTACATACAGAAAAGGTAAAACGGGATCTGGAAACCCCAGTAGATAGCAATCTCTCCTTTAATACCCATAATGACAAGGTGGTTAGAATATCCTTCTACATGGCCCTCCAATCTCTAATGGGTTTGCATCCATATCAGAGGGGCCATTGTGACTCTGCACATGTCATATTAGACCCATTAAAGAATACAACACCCCATTTGGGATATACCTTACAAGACAACTGCAACAGCTTGGAAGACCACACCAGTACCACACCAAGAGGATTACTGACCTCAAACAGATGACCTATGCAGCCCAACCTACGAAACTCCAGCTGTACTCAGTTGCATACCGCATACTCACAGATGATCTCTGCTTGACATACAAGGCCCATATCCAACCCTGTATTGCTGGATATGCTCCACCTAAACAGAAGCCCCTGAGAGCCACATGATCTAGGGATATACACCTAACCACAACGATGAGTAGGACATGCTGGATGGATAGATTCCTGACCCGGACACTCCCTATGCTTTGGAACATGATTCCAATGTACATCAGGCAGGGCCCCTCATGAGCACTCTTCAAGGGAAACCTTGATGTGAGGATGGGAGACAGACATGTACCCCGGGGATCACTGCAGTGGCTCTGCTGGACAGAGGCACTGGGAACTATTGGCTCTGCCATTCAGAGGCACAGAGAACCAACCTATGGGGGTGGTGAAAGCCAACACACGCTAGCTAGGCTTACAGATATCCTTGGTAAGACAGCCTAATACCTACCTTTGCACATATTACATGTCGTATGTGCATGGATAGTTAAATCGCTCTTCCACTTTACTTTGCTATCATGCTGATAAACTGTCGGTTCACGAAAAGACATATGTATCCTGTTATTGTGTATTGTAAATGCCAATTGACATAACTAATGCTTGCCTACCATTACAGTAATGCTATGTAGCTTGTAATACATATATGCCTACAATACTGTACATTACACAGTTATTGGCACAATATCCCACAATGCAAAACATACTTGCACAGTGGCCCAACCTTCCACATGTTATTCTCTGTATTACACCCATACATATGGCTACAGTTACAATATATCAACATATACTATCCCCTGTTATAGCACATACTTGCTGGACCAGCCCTGCCACTGACATTGGCTGGTGAGGAGTATTTTTGTTCAAAGCCCTTATATAGCATCCTTGTGACCTACAGCAGTACACACAAGTACTACAAGCATTACTATGCTCAACAATACATCACTACAAGATAACTGTTTCCACTATATGGATTGCATGCACTTTAAATACTAAAGAATAGTACTACATACACAGACATACTGACTGTTCACATACCTTATTAGAAACCTGAGGTGTTGTTAACTGTTGATTCAATCCTTTTCGGTTTGTGTTTCAATGTTGTTTGTAACGTTCTGCTGGTATATACGGATGGTTTGAATGTGTGATAACACATCCTTTTCTAGTTACATATCGGTAACATGTGGTATCCTGTCCACCAATTGCTGTTCCAAAGTAGTTAATTGGATGCACGTCAGCTGTGCAGCTACTCCATTAGCCAATACCATGGCAACAGTGGTGTATAAGTGAGTACTCCTTTTGGGCATTGTCCGTTTGCCTTACTTTCAAGGGAGATGGACTAGATGTGTTATTGCGATATATTTTAACAGCTATATGGAGACACACAGAGATATATTAGCTTCATGACTCCCGTGGACTGTGTGTAATGGCTAGACGATTTAGTTCTACATGTGAGTACAGCTGTTACATTTCAGAACAGTGCTACTTATGCAGGCTTTGTTTGTACCTGATACTTCTGCAGATGTTTAAGTCTTCAAGGATGTTTGGCCAGCTCAAGGCCATATGGCTATGCATAAACCATTATGTGGTGTACAGTGTGCTCACCAGGCATCCTTGATTTTGTGTACAAGTGCAGCATACTGTGCTGTTACTAATTGCTAACACCCTCTGAAACGGGATTAGTGCAAACAAACCCTATTACATCAGCAGCTGTTCCATTGTATAACAGCAGCTATTTCACATAGGGCCATGTTAGTGTGTCTCTGAAAAGTTATGTTAAGGCTTCTGCAGATGTCATACAGTGTGTGAATGATTTGTGATGTTATTACAGTTTGTATTGGAATATGTTTGGGTGTGCGGGTAATGATGGTGGGTGTGATTAGCAGAGGCAGGTGTGTAGGAACTGCTTTTATACATAATTGCTATGTGTGTGAGGGTTCCTTCCCTATTTGAACACCTATTCTTTTGTGGACCAATACAATGGTAATTGCAGGCTGATTCATTCAGGCACTGTTATGTGGTTCCTGTATAGCATGCAGGTGATGTTAGTCCTTGAATCCCTTTGGTAATACATCTGAAAGTAATAACATGTTGCTACATGATAGCTGTGTACTTCTGTCATAGGTATTTGCAGTCATCATAGTTGTGTTGGTGACTGACCCTCTTTGGCTAGGGTTGCCACCTTTTCATATGGCCATAGTGGGTCCTTTTCGGGACACACGTCTGATTTTACAGGCCGACACAAACCCACAGTCAGTACAAGGGATAGAACTTTCCTTTCTTGCCTAATTATAAGCTTATTCTTGTAGCAGTTTAGTTGCTTATCCTGTTTCCTGTACCATGTAGGTATTTTAGATACTGAAATAACTATTGTATGCAACTATTACAGTACATATGGGGCATAATTATGACCTACAATCCCAGGACATTTGCCACATTTAATATATTTGGTCAGGACACAACTGCCCAAAGAGGGTGTGTCCCTCGCAAAGTGGGACAGGTGGTAACACTATCATTGGCTCATGTCCATAGCACATATTTGTAATGGTGTATAGGCATATACTCTCCATATACTTTGTTCATAAAGGTTGGTAGTAGTGGAATGTGTGATTGCTATGGTCTATGTTATAGACATATGTGAACACTTCAACTGCTGCATATGGCAGACCTATGGAATCCCAAAACCACAGTGTTCCGATGCACACAGTACCGGGACCAGACAACCATACCCCACATTATCGACATCGACAGTAACTCGTGAAGGTAACACGAATATGGAACACACACATGCATACACAGACACACTGCTACCCAACACATCCAAACAAACCATCCTACACTACTTATGAGCAGGTGGTCAAGCCCCGCTACACCCCCCATGTAGGTGTCTGCACCCACCACACCACCCCCTACTTTAATATTCTACATCCTAGGTCACGCAAACAGATGCACAAAGCTAACCCACAACCGCACATTACAGTCCCCCAGGAATTCACACTACACACCACACACAGAACATACACTTACACACACTACAGCCCTAAGAAACACATGTACACACAGTAACCTACCCAAACCGCAACACCAGAAGCACTGACTAACTGTCCATTAACATCGTGAGATTACACCTCACACATCTGGGTGTTTTGGTACTGTGTTCTTTCGGACCTTAAGCCTCGGGATTATGCGCATCGGTATTTAAAGCAGTCAGTATTTGGAAAGTATCCCATTTATATGTACCTCCATGGTTATGTAGATGTTGTTAATCTATCTATATATCTACATATATATGTATATCCCCATATATTGACATATCTCTCTCTCTCCCTCTCTCCCTATATATGATGATGTATGTATATATCTATCTATATATATATATATATATATATATATATATATATATATATATATATATATATATATATATATATATATATAACATACATTGTGTACATGCTGGTTTGTCCTATTTCAACACATTTCTACCTTTTGTGTTTTATCCTGTCAGTATACACAACTGTCATTGGTACATCTCAGGTAGCTTAGTGGTATGTTTTAGTGATGAATGTGTACATGGTTGCGTGTTCTAATCCTGGCAGTGATATCTTACCTCTCAGAGCAGGCACTGGTAGTGCATGGGTGATTAACGCACATTTCAGCAGTTGTGTGTTCCACATGTTTATTATTCTGTGGAGAACTACCTATATATGCAAGCTGTGTTTAAGGTATACTATGTAACATGTACACATCTGTGAAGATTAGTGTCAGGGATACTCCCCACTATTTGGAACTACATCCCTGATTACATTATACAAAACCCCTCACTGACACTCTGGGGAATCCTTGCAGAATGGGTGGTGAACAGTAGCTACACCCCAGGGATCCTGCAAGTGGCTCTGCTCCACAGAGGGACAGTTAGTTGATCGATGGGGTGGCGACAGCATACACGTTTTGCCTATGCTTATGAGTGGCCTCGGCGGGTGGGCATGTACCTATCTATGTATCTATGAACCTGTACATACAGTATGGACACATGCTGATAGCTTAATTTACTGTTCAGGAATTGACTTACCTTGTGCTAATGGTGGTTGTGTACACAATAGTTGAAAGCTACCTATGTAGGATGCACACAGTAGACCACCTATACATGACAATTTACAGGTGGTTGTGTGTGTGTGTGCCATCCATGTTTGCTGTGTGTGCAGGTGGAGAAGGGTGTGAGTCCGTGAGTGCCTACACTGTCAGTGTATGTGCTATACATTCTCTCTTTGCCAACGCATGGGAATACTGGGCATGCCTCCGTCTGCCTACTGGGGCTAGCACAGGGTGTTCATGGTCTGAGTCCCCCTGTGCCTGTGGGTCCCTTGGCAATGGTGGTGCGCTGTGAGGGCCTTCACCATTCTGTCCCTGCTGCAGCTGTTTCCGCAAGATCATATTGTGTAGCATGGCACATACTATGAAGATGTGAGAAAACATTCCTGGAGAGTACTGCAAGGCTCCACCAGATATGTCCAAGCAACAGAACCATGATTTCAGTATCCCAAACACGTGCTCTATGATGATTCTGGTTTCTGCGTGTGCCTCATTATGGCATTCTTGTGTGGCTGTGTGTGCATTTCTGATGGGAGTCATCATCCACGGTTCCAGTGCATAGCCAGCATCCCCCACCAGGTGGCCATATGGGATGTCCCCCCTGGCAAATACCTGCTACAGCTGTGAGGCATGCCAGATGTAAGAGTCGTGATAGCTTCCAGGACTGCCAGCACACACATCCATGATGATGCCCTGGGCATTGCACATGACCTGGCAGTTGATGGAGGGGAATTCCTTGCGGTTTATGTAGCTCCTACTCTGCTCACTGGGTGGTGACTTGATGTGTATGTGCATGCAGGCTATTGCACCCTGTACCTCCGAGTAGTCCGCCATACAGTGGAAGAGACGCATATTGCTGGCCAACTCCTCCTGCATTCGAGGGAAGTATATGTGCTCATTGGCATGTGATAACATGGCATCCAGGAACTGGTGGAGTACCCTGGATGCTGATGCCTGTGAGATCCTCATGATATCCCCAGTTGGCCTTTGGAAGGTACCTGTGGCTAGTATTCTCAAGCTTACACATACCTTTGTGTCCACTGGGATGGGTTCCCCTCTGTTACTTCTGGCTCTGAGGTGTGGCCGGCACAGCTCAACAAGTTGCTGTATGATGTTACTGTCCACCCTGGAACACTCTACTATCTCCAGATCATGAAGCCCCTGGTAGGTTACCCTGGGTCTGAACACTCATCTCCTCCTCCAGTGCCTGAGATGGTTGTCAGCATCATCCTCCACACCACGGTCAGTCTCCAACACATGCTGGTGAATCAAAGCTGTGGCAGCCCCTAACATATACATATTAAAAGTTCCTGTCTGTATGCACCAATGGTGCAGAGTGTCTGGGAATATACAAGTGTGTATGTGGGGCTTTCATACCTTATACTATTGTGCAATGGATGATGCTGGTGTAATTGGCTGTGCTTGTGCTATTCCAGCTGCAAGGTATCCTAATTATTGGTTTTACAGCAAGTACTGCTATTGTGGGGCCTTTGGTGTTGACTTATGCTTGTTTGCCGTGATTCATCTATTGCCCTTTCCTTCTGTTTTCAACCCGATTCACCTCCCATTGTCAGGCATGCATCCAGCTGCTGCCTTTCTTGTTTTGTTCTTCCACAGCCCAGGATTACGTTGGGAAATGTGTTATGTAGCTGATCTACAGCTAGTTTGCTTTGGTCTGCTGTGACAGTCCTCTTTTCTTTGGTGTACTGTACCTCCCATTTCCTGTTCTGCAGGTAGCTGCTAGCAGCCTTGTTAGCCATTGGCTATGGTCCACTGTGAGTTTCTAGGTGTTAATTACTCATTTGTACTCCAATTACCATGCTGCAACATTACCTTATTGTCTTCCCGTATCCTTCCTGTTTCAGCTGTGGTGCACCCCGTGCACATCTGTTTAACAGGTTTCGTATGCATTTACATCCACGTTCACATGAACTTGCAGTTACCTTGTGTGCTCTCAGCTAAGAAAAGCTATGGCTACTTCCACACCCCTATCCTGCGGCTTTGCTTAGCAACACACAACATGGACTAGCAATGATCCAATATGCTTACAGCTACCGTGGCGCGCCCCTCTCTTGGTGTCATATTTACCTCCAGGTCACTCCTCGGTGTTGTAATGCTACACCATGTAGTACATCCTTATGCCGACGGGGCATTTGTGATTCAGTATTACTTGACTCATTTGAATGGCATTGACTGCTAATTCCTAGTTACCACACGGAACACTGTCATAGACCCTTAGCAACCCTTGCGCCATGGTTGTGGTGTAGCATGTGCGCCATTGACTATTATGAGGATATCATGAATTGTGTTACATTACAGTTTTATGACATCTAAATATATTTCCTTATGATCCCGTTTGCGCACCGATGCACTGCAGTTTTACTTTGCGTTGGTGTGGCCATGAAATTAAATGTTATTTTTTATATGTTGTGCATGTTGTTTTATGCCATTGGCTATGTATTTAGCCATTGGCATATATTAACATTTTAATACATAAGTTTGGTCCACTTTCATGGCTCCGATTTTATGTTTGACAAAATGTAAACCGTTTTTTTTTTTTGGTTTACATTTCTACATGCTTACGCTATGCCTGCACAACTTCATGAATCGCTATATACGTTCATTTGCATACTACACTGCTGCACATGGGGTAATTAGCTTACATGCGCTGGGAGCTGCGCAGCTCTGGCGTATGCTGGTAGTGCACATGGAAACAGCTCTTACCCGAATCGCTCGACGGCCATATTTGGCGCTAGATCACCAACGCTACTCTGGAGCATTGCGCAAGCTTCATGAATCCTGGGGTATGTGTTAGCTATGAGACACTTTGTTGCGCATGTGAATGTGTATAGTATTAGATATACCAGTGCCTTAAGGATTTCCCTTTAGCACGTGGACACTCAGAGAACGCCCATACTGCCAACAGAGTTATTGCTGTTACTGCAGTCTTGAGATGTTCCCTATGCATCTGTTTCCATCATGTAGGCACTATAATAGTTCTCATGCTTAAAGTCACATCCTGTTAAATCACTTGTACTATTTTAATTCAGCACAGTGGTATTACAAACCTTTTTGAATCCCCACCTCCAGCATACATCCAAAGATCTAGTTCTCAACAGAAATACTCGCCTGCTTAATATTATTATTGATGGCACAGTAAAAGGTACTACAGAATTTTTTTTTATTTCTTTTGAATGAAGTCTTAATGCTTTTTATTTACTCTTCTGTATGTGTTTTCTTATGCATCTCAAAACTCCTACAGAAATCTTATCAATGCAAGCCAAATCTGTTCTTGAGACCTGCCTGCATTCAAAAAAAAGCAATAAAATGAAATCACTTTGCTACTGGTTTTCACCATTTAGGTTGTTCACCTCTCACCTGAAGTACACTCACTTGCAGCTATTTCCTCCAAAATCCCATTAGCAGTTGCTCGCAGTTTGCACAGCTTAGGCCCCATGACAGTGAACAGATGACTTAGTATCTTTGGTTGCTTATTCAAGACTGGAAGTAAACTTGTTCTACCTTTATTTCCTGTGATATTTGCTATAATAAAAAGGGCAGCAAACAACATAATCTATTTGGCAAGTCTGTGCCCAGCATGGATCTGTCTGCCATGCTGTTTGCTCTTATAGAGATGCTCTTTCCCCTACCTGCTTCCTTGATAGATAAGGTTTCATATTTAAGTTTGCCTCATACTGACACATTTCTCAAAGAGGAATTTTACTGCTTGATGAGCTGCAGTCAAACACAAGATTCTCTGATGGAGTTCAATGTAAGAGAGAGAGACTACATCAAAGATAACCAAACTGAAAGGAAGTCATACATTGTTTTGAGCACATCAGATTCTCTACCACCATGTATTTTTTAATATATTTTATTGAAGTATTGAGCTTATGAGGCAAAAACAAACTTCATATAAAAGTGAAGAGTAACTTGCGTTAACTACCTTGGCATATAGAATTTCCTAATACTCTCTTCCGTCTGCTAACACGACTATTAACAGGCCTGTGAAAAACAGCTTTCATATCAGCTGCTGGCATATTTAATAAAACAGCCTAACCGCCTACAATTAGTACACTGATATAATTGACACTGGCCTTATATGTTAATATCATGGCATAATTTATGTACTGCTTTCAAGCAATGCCTGTTACAGTTGGTCAAGTCACCATACTGGTTATTTGCTGATTGACAGAACCTGTACTCAATAAGAATAGGCAAGCATAAATGTCAGTTTTGATAAAAAAGTAACAATTTTTTTGTTTCTAAATCAGTAGATACTTCAGCCATGCAGGAGCTATTTAAATTCCCACTCTTGTTAAATCAATATATCAAGGTTAAGACAGTGTTTTTGAAAACTGCAGGAAGCAACTCTAACGGTATCATGCTTTTGTCAGAGAAGCCTTTTTAAAAATTCTGGAGAAATACAAAGTTTGCATTTAAAAGTATTTGTTTGAAATAACCATTTTCTGATCTCAGTGTGGTATGTGAAATATCTGCTATTAAATGTGAAGATCATTACCTTCAGTTGTTGAATGCTGCTTGCTGGGATGCTGAATGTTCCTAGTAAAGATGAAGAACTAAGTGATGTTAGTAAACATTCATAGCTGGTGTAAAAGGTCTTACCTTTTATCTCTGATATTTCTGTATTTACTTGCAAATAAGTTGTAATCTTTCCTGGGAGATACAAATGGTATCTAACAGCTAGAATCATATATTTAGCATATCATATTATATTAACATTTTCCTGGCTGCTTTTATAATTCAGAGCAAAAACAGTATTTGATATATGCACATACACAAATGCATGCATGTAAACATGCACTTGCTCACACACACACACACACACACACACACACACACACACACACACACACACACACACACACACACACACACACACACACACACACACACACACACAGATGCACATGCATATACAAACACACACACATATGCAAAGAAAGACAGAGAGACAGGTAGACACTGGCAGACAGACAGACATGGTTGCATATAAACACACACATGAATATATAACCGTATATACACGGTTACATTATTTTTCTTACTTTTTTACAACAGAAAGTTACAATTGGAATTCTTTTCTTAGAACTATTTCATAAAAAAATATCTTACTCAATCATCATCTTCTTTTGGCTGTTCCCGCTAGGGATCGCCACAGCGGATCATCTGTTTGCATTTCTTCATGTCTTCTGCAACTTGCTCTGTCACACCAACCACCTGCATGTCCTCTCTCACCACATCCATAAACCTTATCTTAGGCCTTCCTCTTTTCCTGTTACCTGGTAGCTTCATCCTTAGCATCTTTTTCCCAATATACTCAGCATCCCTCCTCAGCACATGTCCAAACCAATGTAATTTTGCCTCTCTGGTTTTGTCTCCAAACCTTCCAACTTGGGCTGACCTTCTAATATACTTATTCCTAATCCTGTCCACCCCCGTCACACCCAGTGCAAATCTTAACATCTTTAACTCTGCCACATCCAGCTCAAAGTCCTGCCTTTTTGTCAATGCCACTGTCTCCAACCCATATAATATAGCTGGTCTCACTAACCTCTTGTAGACCTTCCCTTTCACTCTTACTGGTACTCGTCAGTCACAAATCACTCCTGACAGTCTTCTTCACCCACTCCATCCTGCCTGTACTCTCTTCTTCACCTCTCTTAAACATTCACCATTACTCTGAACTATTGCTCCCAAGTATTTAAACTCATCCACCTTCACCACCTCTACTCCTTGCATCCTCACCATTCCTCTATCCTCCCTCTCATTCACACACACATATTCTGTCTTAGTCCTGCTGACCTTCATTCCTCTTCTCTCTAAAGCATATCTCCATCTCTACAGGGTTGTCTCCACCTGTTCCCTACTCTCACTACAGATCACAATGTCATCTGCAAACATAATAGTCCACGGGGACTCCTGTCTGATCTCGTCTGTCAACCTGCCCATCACCATTGCAAATAAGAAAGGGCTCATAGCTGATCCTTGATGAAATCCTACCTCCACCTTAAATGCATCCGTCACTCCCACCACAGCCCTCACCGCTGTCACACTACCTTTGTACATATCCTGTATCAGTCTTATATACTTTTCTGACACTCCCGACTTCCTCATACAATACCACAAATCCTCTCTAGGCACCCTGTCATATGATTTCTCTAAGTCTACAAAAACACAATGCAACTCCTTCTGACCTTCTCTGTACTTTTCCATCAACACTCTCAGAGCAAACATCGCATCTGTAGTGCTCTTTCCCGGCATGAAATCATACTGCTGATCATTAATCATCACGTCCCTTCTTAACCTAGCTTCCACTACTCTTTCCCATAACTTCATGCTGTGACTAATTAGTTTAATCCCTCTGTAGTTACTACAGCTCTGCACATCACCCTTATTCTTAAAAATTGGTACCAAAACACTTCTTCTCCATTCCTCAGGCATTCTCTCATTTTCCAAGATTTCATTAAACAATCTGGTTAAAAACTCCACTGCCATTTCACCTAAACACCTCCATGCTTCTTACTCAATATAATATATAAATTGACTGAATCTCTCTACTACAAAGT